>NC_085016.1:0-245000 GCF_963854185.1 Sardina pilchardus
GGAGAGAATCTATAAAAGGGGAAAGCAACCACTGCCTCTTCCCCAGTTCATCATTCTTCAGCTGTTAGGGCACAGCTCAGCAGATCATTTTCAAAGACACGTGCACTCAGACAAGCCTAGCCTGATGAAGGTACATCTTAACCGAAACGTCGCGATCAGGCTTGTCATCAGAAGGCTAATTAGCCATTATTATAAAAACAAATAATTATTCAGAAGGCTGCTAAGCCACATTTCATCAACCAGTTTCCAGAAGTTCAAAAACACAACACACAAACACATTACACTTGAAAAAACATACTTACCACACCTGCAAAGAAACATAAAGTTACACAACAACAACAAATACACACAGAAGATTACACCTGAAAAAACCTACTTACCACACCTGCAAAAAACATAAAATTACACAACAACGACAACAATTACACACAGAAGATCTTGTCAAACCGAAATAAGATGGGACACATTGGAGAAAATAAAATATGAATTGGAATTAATTTAATCAAACATGCTAATCCTGGCCCTTCGTGCTAAGTCTAACAAAGACGTGCTAACTCCAGCTAGACGTGTGGTGCTAGCAAGAGACCCACTATTATTCACCTATTTAAAATCAAAGGACTAAACAACAATATCATTCTAAAAAATAATCTACAGCATCCTAACAACAACTACAACACCATGTACAGGACTATGCTAACCATCTATTTTGGAGAGACATTTCTTTAATCATATCACATAAAACTAAGCAATGAGCAACATAACAACACAAAATAAACACACACACACACACAATGGATTCAACATATTTTATTTCATCATGGACACACATAACAAAGAACAACATTTCAAATTATAAACACATAATAATTTACAGACTACATATGAGATGGATTTAGCTAGGTGCGCAGGAAGGGATGGACCGTGCCATTTCTCCTGACTGGGCTGGGTTCTTTAATGGGGGCGAACATCCTAACCTAACCCCAATTCCTAAACCTAACCCCATACCACATCCCCTGACCTTACCCCAGCCCTAAACCTAACCCCAACCACGACCCCTATTCATTTCGCCCTCAGGCGAGGCCCACGCAACGGTCAGGAATACATTTATAAACCCCTACCCGGCCTGTTCTCCTCCCGCCTGTGTACTTTTGGCTTGTTCCACTCACTCACACACAAACATAACATAAACAATTACTTACCTTCACCTATTGAACACATAAATATTCACAACATGGACATCACTCATCAATCACGATCATCGATACTGGAAAATGGAGGAGGGGAGGAGTCTTGGGAGAGAATCTATAAAAGGGGAAAGCAACCACTGCCTCTTCCCCAGTTCATCATTCTTCAGCTGTTAGGGCACAGCTCAGCAGATCATTTTCAAAGACACGTGCACTCAGACAAGCCTAGCCTGATGAAGGTACATCTTAACCGAAACGTCGCGATCAGGCTTGTCATCAGAAGGCTAATTAGCCATTATTATAAAAACAAATAATTATTCAGAAGGCTGCTAAGCCACATTTCATCAACCAGTTTCCAGAAGTTCAAAAACACAACACACAAACACATTACACTTGAAAAAACATACTTACCACACCTGCAAAGAAACATAAAGTTACACAACAACAACAAATACACACAGAAGATTACACCTGAAAAAACCTACTTACCACACCTGCAAAAAACATAAAATTACACAACAACGACAACAATTACACACAGAAGATCTTGTCAAACCGAAATAAGATGGGACACATTGGAGAAAATAAAATATGAATTGGAATTAATTTAATCAAACATGCTAATCCTGGCCCTTCGTGCTAAGTCTAACAAAGACGTGCTAACTCCAGCTAGACGTGTGGTGCTAGCAAGAGACCCACTATTATTCACCTATTTAAAATCAAAGGACTAAACAACAATATCATTCTAAAAAATAATCTACAGCATCCTAACAACAACTACAACACCATGTACAGGACTATGCTAACCATCTATTTTGGAGAGACATTTCTTTAATCATATCACATAAAACTAAGCAATGAGCAACATAACAACACAAAATAAACACACACACACACACAATGGATTCAACATATTTTATTTCATCATGGACACACATAACAAAGAACAACATTTCAAATTATAAACACATAATAATTTACAGACTACATATGAGATGGATTTAGCTAGGTGCGCAGGAAGGGATGGACCGTGCCATTTCTCCTGACTGGGCTGGGTTCTTTAATGGGGGCGAACATCCTAACCTAACCCCAATTCCTAAACCTAACCCCATACCACATCCCCTGACCTTACCCCAGCCCTAAACCTAACCCCAACCACGACCCCTATTCATTTCGCCCTCAGGCGAGGCCCACGCAACGGTCAGGAATACATTTATAAACCCCTACCCGGCCTGTTCTCCTCCCGCCTGTGTACTTTTGGCTTGTTCCACTCACTCACACACAAACATAACATAAACAATTACTTACCTTCACCTATTGAACACATAAATATTCACAACATGGACATCACTCATCAATCACGATCATCGATACTGGAAAATGGAGGAGGGGAGGAGTCTTGGGAGAGAATCTATAAAAGGGGAAAGCAACCACTGCCTCTTCCCCAGTTCATCATTCTTCAGCTGTTAGGGCACAGCTCAGCAGATCATTTTCAAAGACACGTGCACTCAGACAAGCCTAGCCTGATGAAGGTACATCTTAACCGAAACGTCGCGATCAGGCTTGTCATCAGAAGGCTAATTAGCCATTATTATAAAAACAAATAATTATTCAGAAGGCTGCTAAGCCACATTTCATCAACCAGTTTCCAGAAGTTCAAAAACACAACACACAAACACATTACACTTGAAAAAACATACTTACCACACCTGCAAAGAAACATAAAGTTACACAACAACAACAAATACACACAGAAGATTACACCTGAAAAAACCTACTTACCACACCTGCAAAAAACATAAAATTACACAACAACGACAACAATTACACACAGAAGATCTTGTCAAACCGAAATAAGATGGGACACATTGGAGAAAATAAAATATGAATTGGAATTAATTTAATCAAACATGCTAATCCTGGCCCTTCGTGCTAAGTCTAACAAAGACGTGCTAACTCCAGCTAGACGTGTGGTGCTAGCAAGAGACCCACTATTATTCACCTATTTAAAATCAAAGGACTAAACAACAATATCATTCTAAAAAATAATCTACAGCATCCTAACAACAACTACAACACCATGTACAGGACTATGCTAACCATCTATTTTGGAGAGACATTTCTTTAATCATATCACATAAAACTAAGCAATGAGCAACATAACAACACAAAATAAACACACACACACACACAATGGATTCAACATATTTTATTTCATCATGGACACACATAACAAAGAACAACATTTCAAATTATAAACACATAATAATTTACAGACTACATATGAGATGGATTTAGCTAGGTGCGCAGGAAGGGATGGACCGTGCCATTTCTCCTGACTGGGCTGGGTTCTTTAATGGGGGCGAACATCCTAACCTAACCCCAATTCCTAAACCTAACCCCATACCACATCCCCTGACCTTACCCCAGCCCTAAACCTAACCCCAACCACGACCCCTATTCATTTCGCCCTCAGGCGAGGCCCACGCAACGGTCAGGAATACATTTATAAACCCCTACCCGGCCTGTTCTCCTCCCGCCTGTGTACTTTTGGCTTGTTCCACTCACTCACACACAAACATAACATAAACAATTACTTACCTTCACCTATTGAACACATAAATATTCACAACATGGACATCACTCATCAATCACGATCATCGATACTGGAAAATGGAGGAGGGGAGGAGTCTTGGGAGAGAATCTATAAAAGGGGAAAGCAACCACTGCCTCTTCCCCAGTTCATCATTCTTCAGCTGTTAGGGCACAGCTCAGCAGATCATTTTCAAAGACACGTGCACTCAGACAAGCCTAGCCTGATGAAGGTACATCTTAACCGAAACGTCGCGATCAGGCTTGTCATCAGAAGGCTAATTAGCCATTATTATAAAAACAAATAATTATTCAGAAGGCTGCTAAGCCACATTTCATCAACCAGTTTCCAGAAGTTCAAAAACACAACACACAAACACATTACACTTGAAAAAACATACTTACCACACCTGCAAAGAAACATAAAGTTACACAACAACAACAAATACACACAGAAGATTACACCTGAAAAAACCTACTTACCACACCTGCAAAAAACATAAAATTACACAACAACGACAACAATTACACACAGAAGATCTTGTCAAACCGAAATAAGATGGGACACATTGGAGAAAATAAAATATGAATTGGAATTAATTTAATCAAACATGCTAATCCTGGCCCTTCGTGCTAAGTCTAACAAAGACGTGCTAACTCCAGCTAGACGTGTGGTGCTAGCAAGAGACCCACTATTATTCACCTATTTAAAATCAAAGGACTAAACAACAATATCATTCTAAAAAATAATCTACAGCATCCTAACAACAACTACAACACCATGTACAGGACTATGCTAACCATCTATTTTGGAGAGACATTTCTTTAATCATATCACATAAAACTAAGCAATGAGCAACATAACAACACAAAATAAACACACACACACACACAATGGATTCAACATATTTTATTTCATCATGGACACACATAACAAAGAACAACATTTCAAATTATAAACACATAATAATTTACAGACTACATATGAGATGGATTTAGCTAGGTGCGCAGGAAGGGATGGACCGTGCCATTTCTCCTGACTGGGCTGGGTTCTTTAATGGGGGCGAACATCCTAACCTAACCCCAATTCCTAAACCTAACCCCATACCACATCCCCTGACCTTACCCCAGCCCTAAACCTAACCCCAACCACGACCCCTATTCATTTCGCCCTCAGGCGAGGCCCACGCAACGGTCAGGAATACATTTATAAACCCCTACCCGGCCTGTTCTCCTCCCGCCTGTGTACTTTTGGCTTGTTCCACTCACTCACACACAAACATAACATAAACAATTACTTACCTTCACCTATTGAACACATAAATATTCACAACATGGACATCACTCATCAATCACGATCATCGATACTGGAAAATGGAGGAGGGGAGGAGTCTTGGGAGAGAATCTATAAAAGGGGAAAGCAACCACTGCCTCTTCCCCAGTTCATCATTCTTCAGCTGTTAGGGCACAGCTCAGCAGATCATTTTCAAAGACACGTGCACTCAGACAAGCCTAGCCTGATGAAGGTACATCTTAACCGAAACGTCGCGATCAGGCTTGTCATCAGAAGGCTAATTAGCCATTATTATAAAAACAAATAATTATTCAGAAGGCTGCTAAGCCACATTTCATCAACCAGTTTCCAGAAGTTCAAAAACACAACACACAAACACATTACACTTGAAAAAACATACTTACCACACCTGCAAAGAAACATAAAGTTACACAACAACAACAAATACACACAGAAGATTACACCTGAAAAAACCTACTTACCACACCTGCAAAAAACATAAAATTACACAACAACGACAACAATTACACACAGAAGATCTTGTCAAACCGAAATAAGATGGGACACATTGGAGAAAATAAAATATGAATTGGAATTAATTTAATCAAACATGCTAATCCTGGCCCTTCGTGCTAAGTCTAACAAAGACGTGCTAACTCCAGCTAGACGTGTGGTGCTAGCAAGAGACCCACTATTATTCACCTATTTAAAATCAAAGGACTAAACAACAATATCATTCTAAAAAATAATCTACAGCATCCTAACAACAACTACAACACCATGTACAGGACTATGCTAACCATCTATTTTGGAGAGACATTTCTTTAATCATATCACATAAAACTAAGCAATGAGCAACATAACAACACAAAATAAACACACACACACACACAATGGATTCAACATATTTTATTTCATCATGGACACACATAACAAAGAACAACATTTCAAATTATAAACACATAATAATTTACAGACTACATATGAGATGGATTTAGCTAGGTGCGCAGGAAGGGATGGACCGTGCCATTTCTCCTGACTGGGCTGGGTTCTTTAATGGGGGCGAACATCCTAACCTAACCCCAATTCCTAAACCTAACCCCATACCACATCCCCTGACCTTACCCCAGCCCTAAACCTAACCCCAACCACGACCCCTATTCATTTCGCCCTCAGGCGAGGCCCACGCAACGGTCAGGAATACATTTATAAACCCCTACCCGGCCTGTTCTCCTCCCGCCTGTGTACTTTTGGCTTGTTCCACTCACTCACACACAAACATAACATAAACAATTACTTACCTTCACCTATTGAACACATAAATATTCACAACATGGACATCACTCATCAATCACGATCATCGATACTGGAAAATGGAGGAGGGGAGGAGTCTTGGGAGAGAATCTATAAAAGGGGAAAGCAACCACTGCCTCTTCCCCAGTTCATCATTCTTCAGCTGTTAGGGCACAGCTCAGCAGATCATTTTCAAAGACACGTGCACTCAGACAAGCCTAGCCTGATGAAGGTACATCTTAACCGAAACGTCGCGATCAGGCTTGTCATCAGAAGGCTAATTAGCCATTATTATAAAAACAAATAATTATTCAGAAGGCTGCTAAGCCACATTTCATCAACCAGTTTCCAGAAGTTCAAAAACACAACACACAAACACATTACACTTGAAAAAACATACTTACCACACCTGCAAAGAAACATAAAGTTACACAACAACAACAAATACACACAGAAGATTACACCTGAAAAAACCTACTTACCACACCTGCAAAAAACATAAAATTACACAACAACGACAACAATTACACACAGAAGATCTTGTCAAACCGAAATAAGATGGGACACATTGGAGAAAATAAAATATGAATTGGAATTAATTTAATCAAACATGCTAATCCTGGCCCTTCGTGCTAAGTCTAACAAAGACGTGCTAACTCCAGCTAGACGTGTGGTGCTAGCAAGAGACCCACTATTATTCACCTATTTAAAATCAAAGGACTAAACAACAATATCATTCTAAAAAATAATCTACAGCATCCTAACAACAACTACAACACCATGTACAGGACTATGCTAACCATCTATTTTGGAGAGACATTTCTTTAATCATATCACATAAAACTAAGCAATGAGCAACATAACAACACAAAATAAACACACACACACACACAATGGATTCAACATATTTTATTTCATCATGGACACACATAACAAAGAACAACATTTCAAATTATAAACACATAATAATTTACAGACTACATATGAGATGGATTTAGCTAGGTGCGCAGGAAGGGATGGACCGTGCCATTTCTCCTGACTGGGCTGGGTTCTTTAATGGGGGCGAACATCCTAACCTAACCCCAATTCCTAAACCTAACCCCATACCACATCCCCTGACCTTACCCCAGCCCTAAACCTAACCCCAACCACGACCCCTATTCATTTCGCCCTCAGGCGAGGCCCACGCAACGGTCAGGAATACATTTATAAACCCCTACCCGGCCTGTTCTCCTCCCGCCTGTGTACTTTTGGCTTGTTCCACTCACTCACACACAAACATAACATAAACAATTACTTACCTTCACCTATTGAACACATAAATATTCACAACATGGACATCACTCATCAATCACGATCATCGATACTGGAAAATGGAGGAGGGGAGGAGTCTTGGGAGAGAATCTATAAAAGGGGAAAGCAACCACTGCCTCTTCCCCAGTTCATCATTCTTCAGCTGTTAGGGCACAGCTCAGCAGATCATTTTCAAAGACACGTGCACTCAGACAAGCCTAGCCTGATGAAGGTACATCTTAACCGAAACGTCGCGATCAGGCTTGTCATCAGAAGGCTAATTAGCCATTATTATAAAAACAAATAATTATTCAGAAGGCTGCTAAGCCACATTTCATCAACCAGTTTCCAGAAGTTCAAAAACACAACACACAAACACATTACACTTGAAAAAACATACTTACCACACCTGCAAAGAAACATAAAGTTACACAACAACAACAAATACACACAGAAGATTACACCTGAAAAAACCTACTTACCACACCTGCAAAAAACATAAAATTACACAACAACGACAACAATTACACACAGAAGATCTTGTCAAACCGAAATAAGATGGGACACATTGGAGAAAATAAAATATGAATTGGAATTAATTTAATCAAACATGCTAATCCTGGCCCTTCGTGCTAAGTCTAACAAAGACGTGCTAACTCCAGCTAGACGTGTGGTGCTAGCAAGAGACCCACTATTATTCACCTATTTAAAATCAAAGGACTAAACAACAATATCATTCTAAAAAATAATCTACAGCATCCTAACAACAACTACAACACCATGTACAGGACTATGCTAACCATCTATTTTGGAGAGACATTTCTTTAATCATATCACATAAAACTAAGCAATGAGCAACATAACAACACAAAATAAACACACACACACACACAATGGATTCAACATATTTTATTTCATCATGGACACACATAACAAAGAACAACATTTCAAATTATAAACACATAATAATTTACAGACTACATATGAGATGGATTTAGCTAGGTGCGCAGGAAGGGATGGACCGTGCCATTTCTCCTGACTGGGCTGGGTTCTTTAATGGGGGCGAACATCCTAACCTAACCCCAATTCCTAAACCTAACCCCATACCACATCCCCTGACCTTACCCCAGCCCTAAACCTAACCCCAACCACGACCCCTATTCATTTCGCCCTCAGGCGAGGCCCACGCAACGGTCAGGAATACATTTATAAACCCCTACCCGGCCTGTTCTCCTCCCGCCTGTGTACTTTTGGCTTGTTCCACTCACTCACACACAAACATAACATAAACAATTACTTACCTTCACCTATTGAACACATAAATATTCACAACATGGACATCACTCATCAATCACGATCATCGATACTGGAAAATGGAGGAGGGGAGGAGTCTTGGGAGAGAATCTATAAAAGGGGAAAGCAACCACTGCCTCTTCCCCAGTTCATCATTCTTCAGCTGTTAGGGCACAGCTCAGCAGATCATTTTCAAAGACACGTGCACTCAGACAAGCCTAGCCTGATGAAGGTACATCTTAACCGAAACGTCGCGATCAGGCTTGTCATCAGAAGGCTAATTAGCCATTATTATAAAAACAAATAATTATTCAGAAGGCTGCTAAGCCACATTTCATCAACCAGTTTCCAGAAGTTCAAAAACACAACACACAAACACATTACACTTGAAAAAACATACTTACCACACCTGCAAAGAAACATAAAGTTACACAACAACAACAAATACACACAGAAGATTACACCTGAAAAAACCTACTTACCACACCTGCAAAAAACATAAAATTACACAACAACGACAACAATTACACACAGAAGATCTTGTCAAACCGAAATAAGATGGGACACATTGGAGAAAATAAAATATGAATTGGAATTAATTTAATCAAACATGCTAATCCTGGCCCTTCGTGCTAAGTCTAACAAAGACGTGCTAACTCCAGCTAGACGTGTGGTGCTAGCAAGAGACCCACTATTATTCACCTATTTAAAATCAAAGGACTAAACAACAATATCATTCTAAAAAATAATCTACAGCATCCTAACAACAACTACAACACCATGTACAGGACTATGCTAACCATCTATTTTGGAGAGACATTTCTTTAATCATATCACATAAAACTAAGCAATGAGCAACATAACAACACAAAATAAACACACACACACACACAATGGATTCAACATATTTTATTTCATCATGGACACACATAACAAAGAACAACATTTCAAATTATAAACACATAATAATTTACAGACTACATATGAGATGGATTTAGCTAGGTGCGCAGGAAGGGATGGACCGTGCCATTTCTCCTGACTGGGCTGGGTTCTTTAATGGGGGCGAACATCCTAACCTAACCCCAATTCCTAAACCTAACCCCATACCACATCCCCTGACCTTACCCCAGCCCTAAACCTAACCCCAACCACGACCCCTATTCATTTCGCCCTCAGGCGAGGCCCACGCAACGGTCAGGAATACATTTATAAACCCCTACCCGGCCTGTTCTCCTCCCGCCTGTGTACTTTTGGCTTGTTCCACTCACTCACACACAAACATAACATAAACAATTACTTACCTTCACCTATTGAACACATAAATATTCACAACATGGACATCACTCATCAATCACGATCATCGATACTGGAAAATGGAGGAGGGGAGGAGTCTTGGGAGAGAATCTATAAAAGGGGAAAGCAACCACTGCCTCTTCCCCAGTTCATCATTCTTCAGCTGTTAGGGCACAGCTCAGCAGATCATTTTCAAAGACACGTGCACTCAGACAAGCCTAGCCTGATGAAGGTACATCTTAACCGAAACGTCGCGATCAGGCTTGTCATCAGAAGGCTAATTAGCCATTATTATAAAAACAAATAATTATTCAGAAGGCTGCTAAGCCACATTTCATCAACCAGTTTCCAGAAGTTCAAAAACACAACACACAAACACATTACACTTGAAAAAACATACTTACCACACCTGCAAAGAAACATAAAGTTACACAACAACAACAAATACACACAGAAGATTACACCTGAAAAAACCTACTTACCACACCTGCAAAAAACATAAAATTACACAACAACGACAACAATTACACACAGAAGATCTTGTCAAACCGAAATAAGATGGGACACATTGGAGAAAATAAAATATGAATTGGAATTAATTTAATCAAACATGCTAATCCTGGCCCTTCGTGCTAAGTCTAACAAAGACGTGCTAACTCCAGCTAGACGTGTGGTGCTAGCAAGAGACCCACTATTATTCACCTATTTAAAATCAAAGGACTAAACAACAATATCATTCTAAAAAATAATCTACAGCATCCTAACAACAACTACAACACCATGTACAGGACTATGCTAACCATCTATTTTGGAGAGACATTTCTTTAATCATATCACATAAAACTAAGC
Organism: Sardina pilchardus; assembly: GCF_963854185.1. NCBI lineage: Eukaryota > Metazoa > Chordata > Actinopteri > Clupeiformes > Clupeidae > Sardina > Sardina pilchardus. The sequence continues at coordinate 11,092 of NC_085016.1, forward strand.
AATGAGCAACATAACAACACAAAATAAACACACACACACACACAATGGATTCAACATATTTTATTTCATCATGGACACACATAACAAAGAACAACATTTCAAATTATAAACACATAATAATTTACAGACTACATATGAGATGGATTTAGCTAGGTGCGCAGGAAGGGATGGACCGTGCCATTTCTCCTGACTGGGCTGGGTTCTTTAATGGGGGCGAACATCCTAACCTAACCCCAATTCCTAAACCTAACCCCATACCACATCCCCTGACCTTACCCCAGCCCTAAACCTAACCCCAACCACGACCCCTATTCATTTCGCCCTCAGGCGAGGCCCACGCAACGGTCAGGAATACATTTATAAACCCCTACCCGGCCTGTTCTCCTCCCGCCTGTGTACTTTTGGCTTGTTCCACTCACTCACACACAAACATAACATAAACAATTACTTACCTTCACCTATTGAACACATAAATATTCACAACATGGACATCACTCATCAATCACGATCATCGATACTGGAAAATGGAGGAGGGGAGGAGTCTTGGGAGAGAATCTATAAAAGGGGAAAGCAACCACTGCCTCTTCCCCAGTTCATCATTCTTCAGCTGTTAGGGCACAGCTCAGCAGATCATTTTCAAAGACACGTGCACTCAGACAAGCCTAGCCTGATGAAGGTACATCTTAACCGAAACGTCGCGATCAGGCTTGTCATCAGAAGGCTAATTAGCCATTATTATAAAAACAAATAATTATTCAGAAGGCTGCTAAGCCACATTTCATCAACCAGTTTCCAGAAGTTCAAAAACACAACACACAAACACATTACACTTGAAAAAACATACTTACCACACCTGCAAAGAAACATAAAGTTACACAACAACAACAAATACACACAGAAGATTACACCTGAAAAAACCTACTTACCACACCTGCAAAAAACATAAAATTACACAACAACGACAACAATTACACACAGAAGATCTTGTCAAACCGAAATAAGATGGGACACATTGGAGAAAATAAAATATGAATTGGAATTAATTTAATCAAACATGCTAATCCTGGCCCTTCGTGCTAAGTCTAACAAAGACGTGCTAACTCCAGCTAGACGTGTGGTGCTAGCAAGAGACCCACTATTATTCACCTATTTAAAATCAAAGGACTAAACAACAATATCATTCTAAAAAATAATCTACAGCATCCTAACAACAACTACAACACCATGTACAGGACTATGCTAACCATCTATTTTGGAGAGACATTTCTTTAATCATATCACATAAAACTAAGCAATGAGCAACATAACAACACAAAATAAACACACACACACACACAATGGATTCAACATATTTTATTTCATCATGGACACACATAACAAAGAACAACATTTCAAATTATAAACACATAATAATTTACAGACTACATATGAGATGGATTTAGCTAGGTGCGCAGGAAGGGATGGACCGTGCCATTTCTCCTGACTGGGCTGGGTTCTTTAATGGGGGCGAACATCCTAACCTAACCCCAATTCCTAAACCTAACCCCATACCACATCCCCTGACCTTACCCCAGCCCTAAACCTAACCCCAACCACGACCCCTATTCATTTCGCCCTCAGGCGAGGCCCACGCAACGGTCAGGAATACATTTATAAACCCCTACCCGGCCTGTTCTCCTCCCGCCTGTGTACTTTTGGCTTGTTCCACTCACTCACACACAAACATAACATAAACAATTACTTACCTTCACCTATTGAACACATAAATATTCACAACATGGACATCACTCATCAATCACGATCATCGATACTGGAAAATGGAGGAGGGGAGGAGTCTTGGGAGAGAATCTATAAAAGGGGAAAGCAACCACTGCCTCTTCCCCAGTTCATCATTCTTCAGCTGTTAGGGCACAGCTCAGCAGATCATTTTCAAAGACACGTGCACTCAGACAAGCCTAGCCTGATGAAGGTACATCTTAACCGAAACGTCGCGATCAGGCTTGTCATCAGAAGGCTAATTAGCCATTATTATAAAAACAAATAATTATTCAGAAGGCTGCTAAGCCACATTTCATCAACCAGTTTCCAGAAGTTCAAAAACACAACACACAAACACATTACACTTGAAAAAACATACTTACCACACCTGCAAAGAAACATAAAGTTACACAACAACAACAAATACACACAGAAGATTACACCTGAAAAAACCTACTTACCACACCTGCAAAAAACATAAAATTACACAACAACGACAACAATTACACACAGAAGATCTTGTCAAACCGAAATAAGATGGGACACATTGGAGAAAATAAAATATGAATTGGAATTAATTTAATCAAACATGCTAATCCTGGCCCTTCGTGCTAAGTCTAACAAAGACGTGCTAACTCCAGCTAGACGTGTGGTGCTAGCAAGAGACCCACTATTATTCACCTATTTAAAATCAAAGGACTAAACAACAATATCATTCTAAAAAATAATCTACAGCATCCTAACAACAACTACAACACCATGTACAGGACTATGCTAACCATCTATTTTGGAGAGACATTTCTTTAATCATATCACATAAAACTAAGCAATGAGCAACATAACAACACAAAATAAACACACACACACACACAATGGATTCAACATATTTTATTTCATCATGGACACACATAACAAAGAACAACATTTCAAATTATAAACACATAATAATTTACAGACTACATATGAGATGGATTTAGCTAGGTGCGCAGGAAGGGATGGACCGTGCCATTTCTCCTGACTGGGCTGGGTTCTTTAATGGGGGCGAACATCCTAACCTAACCCCAATTCCTAAACCTAACCCCATACCACATCCCCTGACCTTACCCCAGCCCTAAACCTAACCCCAACCACGACCCCTATTCATTTCGCCCTCAGGCGAGGCCCACGCAACGGTCAGGAATACATTTATAAACCCCTACCCGGCCTGTTCTCCTCCCGCCTGTGTACTTTTGGCTTGTTCCACTCACTCACACACAAACATAACATAAACAATTACTTACCTTCACCTATTGAACACATAAATATTCACAACATGGACATCACTCATCAATCACGATCATCGATACTGGAAAATGGAGGAGGGGAGGAGTCTTGGGAGAGAATCTATAAAAGGGGAAAGCAACCACTGCCTCTTCCCCAGTTCATCATTCTTCAGCTGTTAGGGCACAGCTCAGCAGATCATTTTCAAAGACACGTGCACTCAGACAAGCCTAGCCTGATGAAGGTACATCTTAACCGAAACGTCGCGATCAGGCTTGTCATCAGAAGGCTAATTAGCCATTATTATAAAAACAAATAATTATTCAGAAGGCTGCTAAGCCACATTTCATCAACCAGTTTCCAGAAGTTCAAAAACACAACACACAAACACATTACACTTGAAAAAACATACTTACCACACCTGCAAAGAAACATAAAGTTACACAACAACAACAAATACACACAGAAGATTACACCTGAAAAAACCTACTTACCACACCTGCAAAAAACATAAAATTACACAACAACGACAACAATTACACACAGAAGATCTTGTCAAACCGAAATAAGATGGGACACATTGGAGAAAATAAAATATGAATTGGAATTAATTTAATCAAACATGCTAATCCTGGCCCTTCGTGCTAAGTCTAACAAAGACGTGCTAACTCCAGCTAGACGTGTGGTGCTAGCAAGAGACCCACTATTATTCACCTATTTAAAATCAAAGGACTAAACAACAATATCATTCTAAAAAATAATCTACAGCATCCTAACAACAACTACAACACCATGTACAGGACTATGCTAACCATCTATTTTGGAGAGACATTTCTTTAATCATATCACATAAAACTAAGCAATGAGCAACATAACAACACAAAATAAACACACACACACACACAATGGATTCAACATATTTTATTTCATCATGGACACACATAACAAAGAACAACATTTCAAATTATAAACACATAATAATTTACAGACTACATATGAGATGGATTTAGCTAGGTGCGCAGGAAGGGATGGACCGTGCCATTTCTCCTGACTGGGCTGGGTTCTTTAATGGGGGCGAACATCCTAACCTAACCCCAATTCCTAAACCTAACCCCATACCACATCCCCTGACCTTACCCCAGCCCTAAACCTAACCCCAACCACGACCCCTATTCATTTCGCCCTCAGGCGAGGCCCACGCAACGGTCAGGAATACATTTATAAACCCCTACCCGGCCTGTTCTCCTCCCGCCTGTGTACTTTTGGCTTGTTCCACTCACTCACACACAAACATAACATAAACAATTACTTACCTTCACCTATTGAACACATAAATATTCACAACATGGACATCACTCATCAATCACGATCATCGATACTGGAAAATGGAGGAGGGGAGGAGTCTTGGGAGAGAATCTATAAAAGGGGAAAGCAACCACTGCCTCTTCCCCAGTTCATCATTCTTCAGCTGTTAGGGCACAGCTCAGCAGATCATTTTCAAAGACACGTGCACTCAGACAAGCCTAGCCTGATGAAGGTACATCTTAACCGAAACGTCGCGATCAGGCTTGTCATCAGAAGGCTAATTAGCCATTATTATAAAAACAAATAATTATTCAGAAGGCTGCTAAGCCACATTTCATCAACCAGTTTCCAGAAGTTCAAAAACACAACACACAAACACATTACACTTGAAAAAACATACTTACCACACCTGCAAAGAAACATAAAGTTACACAACAACAACAAATACACACAGAAGATTACACCTGAAAAAACCTACTTACCACACCTGCAAAAAACATAAAATTACACAACAACGACAACAATTACACACAGAAGATCTTGTCAAACCGAAATAAGATGGGACACATTGGAGAAAATAAAATATGAATTGGAATTAATTTAATCAAACATGCTAATCCTGGCCCTTCGTGCTAAGTCTAACAAAGACGTGCTAACTCCAGCTAGACGTGTGGTGCTAGCAAGAGACCCACTATTATTCACCTATTTAAAATCAAAGGACTAAACAACAATATCATTCTAAAAAATAATCTACAGCATCCTAACAACAACTACAACACCATGTACAGGACTATGCTAACCATCTATTTTGGAGAGACATTTCTTTAATCATATCACATAAAACTAAGCAATGAGCAACATAACAACACAAAATAAACACACACACACACACAATGGATTCAACATATTTTATTTCATCATGGACACACATAACAAAGAACAACATTTCAAATTATAAACACATAATAATTTACAGACTACATATGAGATGGATTTAGCTAGGTGCGCAGGAAGGGATGGACCGTGCCATTTCTCCTGACTGGGCTGGGTTCTTTAATGGGGGCGAACATCCTAACCTAACCCCAATTCCTAAACCTAACCCCATACCACATCCCCTGACCTTACCCCAGCCCTAAACCTAACCCCAACCACGACCCCTATTCATTTCGCCCTCAGGCGAGGCCCACGCAACGGTCAGGAATACATTTATAAACCCCTACCCGGCCTGTTCTCCTCCCGCCTGTGTACTTTTGGCTTGTTCCACTCACTCACACACAAACATAACATAAACAATTACTTACCTTCACCTATTGAACACATAAATATTCACAACATGGACATCACTCATCAATCACGATCATCGATACTGGAAAATGGAGGAGGGGAGGAGTCTTGGGAGAGAATCTATAAAAGGGGAAAGCAACCACTGCCTCTTCCCCAGTTCATCATTCTTCAGCTGTTAGGGCACAGCTCAGCAGATCATTTTCAAAGACACGTGCACTCAGACAAGCCTAGCCTGATGAAGGTACATCTTAACCGAAACGTCGCGATCAGGCTTGTCATCAGAAGGCTAATTAGCCATTATTATAAAAACAAATAATTATTCAGAAGGCTGCTAAGCCACATTTCATCAACCAGTTTCCAGAAGTTCAAAAACACAACACACAAACACATTACACTTGAAAAAACATACTTACCACACCTGCAAAGAAACATAAAGTTACACAACAACAACAAATACACACAGAAGATTACACCTGAAAAAACCTACTTACCACACCTGCAAAAAACATAAAATTACACAACAACGACAACAATTACACACAGAAGATCTTGTCAAACCGAAATAAGATGGGACACATTGGAGAAAATAAAATATGAATTGGAATTAATTTAATCAAACATGCTAATCCTGGCCCTTCGTGCTAAGTCTAACAAAGACGTGCTAACTCCAGCTAGACGTGTGGTGCTAGCAAGAGACCCACTATTATTCACCTATTTAAAATCAAAGGACTAAACAACAATATCATTCTAAAAAATAATCTACAGCATCCTAACAACAACTACAACACCATGTACAGGACTATGCTAACCATCTATTTTGGAGAGACATTTCTTTAATCATATCACATAAAACTAAGCAATGAGCAACATAACAACACAAAATAAACACACACACACACACAATGGATTCAACATATTTTATTTCATCATGGACACACATAACAAAGAACAACATTTCAAATTATAAACACATAATAATTTACAGACTACATATGAGATGGATTTAGCTAGGTGCGCAGGAAGGGATGGACCGTGCCATTTCTCCTGACTGGGCTGGGTTCTTTAATGGGGGCGAACATCCTAACCTAACCCCAATTCCTAAACCTAACCCCATACCACATCCCCTGACCTTACCCCAGCCCTAAACCTAACCCCAACCACGACCCCTATTCATTTCGCCCTCAGGCGAGGCCCACGCAACGGTCAGGAATACATTTATAAACCCCTACCCGGCCTGTTCTCCTCCCGCCTGTGTACTTTTGGCTTGTTCCACTCACTCACACACAAACATAACATAAACAATTACTTACCTTCACCTATTGAACACATAAATATTCACAACATGGACATCACTCATCAATCACGATCATCGATACTGGAAAATGGAGGAGGGGAGGAGTCTTGGGAGAGAATCTATAAAAGGGGAAAGCAACCACTGCCTCTTCCCCAGTTCATCATTCTTCAGCTGTTAGGGCACAGCTCAGCAGATCATTTTCAAAGACACGTGCACTCAGACAAGCCTAGCCTGATGAAGGTACATCTTAACCGAAACGTCGCGATCAGGCTTGTCATCAGAAGGCTAATTAGCCATTATTATAAAAACAAATAATTATTCAGAAGGCTGCTAAGCCACATTTCATCAACCAGTTTCCAGAAGTTCAAAAACACAACACACAAACACATTACACTTGAAAAAACATACTTACCACACCTGCAAAGAAACATAAAGTTACACAACAACAACAAATACACACAGAAGATTACACCTGAAAAAACCTACTTACCACACCTGCAAAAAACATAAAATTACACAACAACGACAACAATTACACACAGAAGATCTTGTCAAACCGAAATAAGATGGGACACATTGGAGAAAATAAAATATGAATTGGAATTAATTTAATCAAACATGCTAATCCTGGCCCTTCGTGCTAAGTCTAACAAAGACGTGCTAACTCCAGCTAGACGTGTGGTGCTAGCAAGAGACCCACTATTATTCACCTATTTAAAATCAAAGGACTAAACAACAATATCATTCTAAAAAATAATCTACAGCATCCTAACAACAACTACAACACCATGTACAGGACTATGCTAACCATCTATTTTGGAGAGACATTTCTTTAATCATATCACATAAAACTAAGCAATGAGCAACATAACAACACAAAATAAACACACACACACACACAATGGATTCAACATATTTTATTTCATCATGGACACACATAACAAAGAACAACATTTCAAATTATAAACACATAATAATTTACAGACTACATATGAGATGGATTTAGCTAGGTGCGCAGGAAGGGATGGACCGTGCCATTTCTCCTGACTGGGCTGGGTTCTTTAATGGGGGCGAACATCCTAACCTAACCCCAATTCCTAAACCTAACCCCATACCACATCCCCTGACCTTACCCCAGCCCTAAACCTAACCCCAACCACGACCCCTATTCATTTCGCCCTCAGGCGAGGCCCACGCAACGGTCAGGAATACATTTATAAACCCCTACCCGGCCTGTTCTCCTCCCGCCTGTGTACTTTTGGCTTGTTCCACTCACTCACACACAAACATAACATAAACAATTACTTACCTTCACCTATTGAACACATAAATATTCACAACATGGACATCACTCATCAATCACGATCATCGATACTGGAAAATGGAGGAGGGGAGGAGTCTTGGGAGAGAATCTATAAAAGGGGAAAGCAACCACTGCCTCTTCCCCAGTTCATCATTCTTCAGCTGTTAGGGCACAGCTCAGCAGATCATTTTCAAAGACACGTGCACTCAGACAAGCCTAGCCTGATGAAGGTACATCTTAACCGAAACGTCGCGATCAGGCTTGTCATCAGAAGGCTAATTAGCCATTATTATAAAAACAAATAATTATTCAGAAGGCTGCTAAGCCACATTTCATCAACCAGTTTCCAGAAGTTCAAAAACACAACACACAAACACATTACACTTGAAAAAACATACTTACCACACCTGCAAAGAAACATAAAGTTACACAACAACAACAAATACACACAGAAGATTACACCTGAAAAAACCTACTTACCACACCTGCAAAAAACATAAAATTACACAACAACGACAACAATTACACACAGAAGATCTTGTCAAACCGAAATAAGATGGGACACATTGGAGAAAATAAAATATGAATTGGAATTAATTTAATCAAACATGCTAATCCTGGCCCTTCGTGCTAAGTCTAACAAAGACGTGCTAACTCCAGCTAGACGTGTGGTGCTAGCAAGAGACCCACTATTATTCACCTATTTAAAATCAAAGGACTAAACAACAATATCATTCTAAAAAATAATCTACAGCATCCTAACAACAACTACAACACCATGTACAGGACTATGCTAACCATCTATTTTGGAGAGACATTTCTTTAATCATATCACATAAAACTAAGCAATGAGCAACATAACAACACAAAATAAACACACACACACACACAATGGATTCAACATATTTTATTTCATCATGGACACACATAACAAAGAACAACATTTCAAATTATAAACACATAATAATTTACAGACTACATATGAGATGGATTTAGCTAGGTGCGCAGGAAGGGATGGACCGTGCCATTTCTCCTGACTGGGCTGGGTTCTTTAATGGGGGCGAACATCCTAACCTAACCCCAATTCCTAAACCTAACCCCATACCACATCCCCTGACCTTACCCCAGCCCTAAACCTAACCCCAACCACGACCCCTATTCATTTCGCCCTCAGGCGAGGCCCACGCAACGGTCAGGAATACATTTATAAACCCCTACCCGGCCTGTTCTCCTCCCGCCTGTGTACTTTTGGCTTGTTCCACTCACTCACACACAAACATAACATAAACAATTACTTACCTTCACCTATTGAACACATAAATATTCACAACATGGACATCACTCATCAATCACGATCATCGATACTGGAAAATGGAGGAGGGGAGGAGTCTTGGGAGAGAATCTATAAAAGGGGAAAGCAACCACTGCCTCTTCCCCAGTTCATCATTCTTCAGCTGTTAGGGCACAGCTCAGCAGATCATTTTCAAAGACACGTGCACTCAGACAAGCCTAGCCTGATGAAGGTACATCTTAACCGAAACGTCGCGATCAGGCTTGTCATCAGAAGGCTAATTAGCCATTATTATAAAAACAAATAATTATTCAGAAGGCTGCTAAGCCACATTTCATCAACCAGTTTCCAGAAGTTCAAAAACACAACACACAAACACATTACACTTGAAAAAACATACTTACCACACCTGCAAAGAAACATAAAGTTACACAACAACAACAAATACACACAGAAGATTACACCTGAAAAAACCTACTTACCACACCTGCAAAAAACATAAAATTACACAACAACGACAACAATTACACACAGAAGATCTTGTCAAACCGAAATAAGATGGGACACATTGGAGAAAATAAAATATGAATTGGAATTAATTTAATCAAACATGCTAATCCTGGCCCTTCGTGCTAAGTCTAACAAAGACGTGCTAACTCCAGCTAGACGTGTGGTGCTAGCAAGAGACCCACTATTATTCACCTATTTAAAATCAAAGGACTAAACAACAATATCATTCTAAAAAATAATCTACAGCATCCTAACAACAACTACAACACCATGTACAGGACTATGCTAACCATCTATTTTGGAGAGACATTTCTTTAATCATATCACATAAAACTAAGCAATGAGCAACATAACAACACAAAATAAACACACACACACACACAATGGATTCAACATATTTTATTTCATCATGGACACACATAACAAAGAACAACATTTCAAATTATAAACACATAATAATTTACAGACTACATATGAGATGGATTTAGCTAGGTGCGCAGGAAGGGATGGACCGTGCCATTTCTCCTGACTGGGCTGGGTTCTTTAATGGGGGCGAACATCCTAACCTAACCCCAATTCCTAAACCTAACCCCATACCACATCCCCTGACCTTACCCCAGCCCTAAACCTAACCCCAACCACGACCCCTATTCATTTCGCCCTCAGGCGAGGCCCACGCAACGGTCAGGAATACATTTATAAACCCCTACCCGGCCTGTTCTCCTCCCGCCTGTGTACTTTTGGCTTGTTCCACTCACTCACACACAAACATAACATAAACAATTACTTACCTTCACCTATTGAACACATAAATATTCACAACATGGACATCACTCATCAATCACGATCATCGATACTGGAAAATGGAGGAGGGGAGGAGTCTTGGGAGAGAATCTATAAAAGGGGAAAGCAACCACTGCCTCTTCCCCAGTTCATCATTCTTCAGCTGTTAGGGCACAGCTCAGCAGATCATTTTCAAAGACACGTGCACTCAGACAAGCCTAGCCTGATGAAGGTACATCTTAACCGAAACGTCGCGATCAGGCTTGTCATCAGAAGGCTAATTAGCCATTATTATAAAAACAAATAATTATTCAGAAGGCTGCTAAGCCACATTTCATCAACCAGTTTCCAGAAGTTCAAAAACACAACACACAAACACATTACACTTGAAAAAACATACTTACCACACCTGCAAAGAAACATAAAGTTACACAACAACAACAAATACACACAGAAGATTACACCTGAAAAAACCTACTTACCACACCTGCAAAAAACATAAAATTACACAACAACGACAACAATTACACACAGAAGATCTTGTCAAACCGAAATAAGATGGGACACATTGGAGAAAATAAAATATGAATTGGAATTAATTTAATCAAACATGCTAATCCTGGCCCTTCGTGCTAAGTCTAACAAAGACGTGCTAACTCCAGCTAGACGTGTGGTGCTAGCAAGAGACCCACTATTATTCACCTATTTAAAATCAAAGGACTAAACAACAATATCATTCTAAAAAATAATCTACAGCATCCTAACAACAACTACAACACCATGTACAGGACTATGCTAACCATCTATTTTGGAGAGACATTTCTTTAATCATATCACATAAAACTAAGCAATGAGCAACATAACAACACAAAATAAACACACACACACACACAATGGATTCAACATATTTTATTTCATCATGGACACACATAACAAAGAACAACATTTCAAATTATAAACACATAATAATTTACAGACTACATATGAGATGGATTTAGCTAGGTGCGCAGGAAGGGATGGACCGTGCCATTTCTCCTGACTGGGCTGGGTTCTTTAATGGGGGCGAACATCCTAACCTAACCCCAATTCCTAAACCTAACCCCATACCACATCCCCTGACCTTACCCCAGCCCTAAACCTAACCCCAACCACGACCCCTATTCATTTCGCCCTCAGGCGAGGCCCACGCAACGGTCAGGAATACATTTATAAACCCCTACCCGGCCTGTTCTCCTCCCGCCTGTGTACTTTTGGCTTGTTCCACTCACTCACACACAAACATAACATAAACAATTACTTACCTTCACCTATTGAACACATAAATATTCACAACATGGACATCACTCATCAATCACGATCATCGATACTGGAAAATGGAGGAGGGGAGGAGTCTTGGGAGAGAATCTATAAAAGGGGAAAGCAACCACTGCCTCTTCCCCAGTTCATCATTCTTCAGCTGTTAGGGCACAGCTCAGCAGATCATTTTCAAAGACACGTGCACTCAGACAAGCCTAGCCTGATGAAGGTACATCTTAACCGAAACGTCGCGATCAGGCTTGTCATCAGAAGGCTAATTAGCCATTATTATAAAAACAAATAATTATTCAGAAGGCTGCTAAGCCACATTTCATCAACCAGTTTCCAGAAGTTCAAAAACACAACACACAAACACATTACACTTGAAAAAACATACTTACCACACCTGCAAAGAAACATAAAGTTACACAACAACAACAAATACACACAGAAGATTACACCTGAAAAAACCTACTTACCACACCTGCAAAAAACATAAAATTACACAACAACGACAACAATTACACACAGAAGATCTTGTCAAACCGAAATAAGATGGGACACATTGGAGAAAATAAAATATGAATTGGAATTAATTTAATCAAACATGCTAATCCTGGCCCTTCGTGCTAAGTCTAACAAAGACGTGCTAACTCCAGCTAGACGTGTGGTGCTAGCAAGAGACCCACTATTATTCACCTATTTAAAATCAAAGGACTAAACAACAATATCATTCTAAAAAATAATCTACAGCATCCTAACAACAACTACAACACCATGTACAGGACTATGCTAACCATCTATTTTGGAGAGACATTTCTTTAATCATATCACATAAAACTAAGCAATGAGCAACATAACAACACAAAATAAACACACACACACACACAATGGATTCAACATATTTTATTTCATCATGGACACACATAACAAAGAACAACATTTCAAATTATAAACACATAATAATTTACAGACTACATATGAGATGGATTTAGCTAGGTGCGCAGGAAGGGATGGACCGTGCCATTTCTCCTGACTGGGCTGGGTTCTTTAATGGGGGCGAACATCCTAACCTAACCCCAATTCCTAAACCTAACCCCATACCACATCCCCTGACCTTACCCCAGCCCTAAACCTAACCCCAACCACGACCCCTATTCATTTCGCCCTCAGGCGAGGCCCACGCAACGGTCAGGAATACATTTATAAACCCCTACCCGGCCTGTTCTCCTCCCGCCTGTGTACTTTTGGCTTGTTCCACTCACTCACACACAAACATAACATAAACAATTACTTACCTTCACCTATTGAACACATAAATATTCACAACATGGACATCACTCATCAATCACGATCATCGATACTGGAAAATGGAGGAGGGGAGGAGTCTTGGGAGAGAATCTATAAAAGGGGAAAGCAACCACTGCCTCTTCCCCAGTTCATCATTCTTCAGCTGTTAGGGCACAGCTCAGCAGATCATTTTCAAAGACACGTGCACTCAGACAAGCCTAGCCTGATGAAGGTACATCTTAACCGAAACGTCGCGATCAGGCTTGTCATCAGAAGGCTAATTAGCCATTATTATAAAAACAAATAATTATTCAGAAGGCTGCTAAGCCACATTTCATCAACCAGTTTCCAGAAGTTCAAAAACACAACACACAAACACATTACACTTGAAAAAACATACTTACCACACCTGCAAAGAAACATAAAGTTACACAACAACAACAAATACACACAGAAGATTACACCTGAAAAAACCTACTTACCACACCTGCAAAAAACATAAAATTACACAACAACGACAACAATTACACACAGAAGATCTTGTCAAACCGAAATAAGATGGGACACATTGGAGAAAATAAAATATGAATTGGAATTAATTTAATCAAACATGCTAATCCTGGCCCTTCGTGCTAAGTCTAACAAAGACGTGCTAACTCCAGCTAGACGTGTGGTGCTAGCAAGAGACCCACTATTATTCACCTATTTAAAATCAAAGGACTAAACAACAATATCATTCTAAAAAATAATCTACAGCATCCTAACAACAACTACAACACCATGTACAGGACTATGCTAACCATCTATTTTGGAGAGACATTTCTTTAATCATATCACATAAAACTAAGCAATGAGCAACATAACAACACAAAATAAACACACACACACACACAATGGATTCAACATATTTTATTTCATCATGGACACACATAACAAAGAACAACATTTCAAATTATAAACACATAATAATTTACAGACTACATATGAGATGGATTTAGCTAGGTGCGCAGGAAGGGATGGACCGTGCCATTTCTCCTGACTGGGCTGGGTTCTTTAATGGGGGCGAACATCCTAACCTAACCCCAATTCCTAAACCTAACCCCATACCACATCCCCTGACCTTACCCCAGCCCTAAACCTAACCCCAACCACGACCCCTATTCATTTCGCCCTCAGGCGAGGCCCACGCAACGGTCAGGAATACATTTATAAACCCCTACCCGGCCTGTTCTCCTCCCGCCTGTGTACTTTTGGCTTGTTCCACTCACTCACACACAAACATAACATAAACAATTACTTACCTTCACCTATTGAACACATAAATATTCACAACATGGACATCACTCATCAATCACGATCATCGATACTGGAAAATGGAGGAGGGGAGGAGTCTTGGGAGAGAATCTATAAAAGGGGAAAGCAACCACTGCCTCTTCCCCAGTTCATCATTCTTCAGCTGTTAGGGCACAGCTCAGCAGATCATTTTCAAAGACACGTGCACTCAGACAAGCCTAGCCTGATGAAGGTACATCTTAACCGAAACGTCGCGATCAGGCTTGTCATCAGAAGGCTAATTAGCCATTATTATAAAAACAAATAATTATTCAGAAGGCTGCTAAGCCACATTTCATCAACCAGTTTCCAGAAGTTCAAAAACACAACACACAAACACATTACACTTGAAAAAACATACTTACCACACCTGCAAAGAAACATAAAGTTACACAACAACAACAAATACACACAGAAGATTACACCTGAAAAAACCTACTTACCACACCTGCAAAAAACATAAAATTACACAACAACGACAACAATTACACACAGAAGATCTTGTCAAACCGAAATAAGATGGGACACATTGGAGAAAATAAAATATGAATTGGAATTAATTTAATCAAACATGCTAATCCTGGCCCTTCGTGCTAAGTCTAACAAAGACGTGCTAACTCCAGCTAGACGTGTGGTGCTAGCAAGAGACCCACTATTATTCACCTATTTAAAATCAAAGGACTAAACAACAATATCATTCTAAAAAATAATCTACAGCATCCTAACAACAACTACAACACCATGTACAGGACTATGCTAACCATCTATTTTGGAGAGACATTTCTTTAATCATATCACATAAAACTAAGCAATGAGCAACATAACAACACAAAATAAACACACACACACACACAATGGATTCAACATATTTTATTTCATCATGGACACACATAACAAAGAACAACATTTCAAATTATAAACACATAATAATTTACAGACTACATATGAGATGGATTTAGCTAGGTGCGCAGGAAGGGATGGACCGTGCCATTTCTCCTGACTGGGCTGGGTTCTTTAATGGGGGCGAACATCCTAACCTAACCCCAATTCCTAAACCTAACCCCATACCACATCCCCTGACCTTACCCCAGCCCTAAACCTAACCCCAACCACGACCCCTATTCATTTCGCCCTCAGGCGAGGCCCACGCAACGGTCAGGAATACATTTATAAACCCCTACCCGGCCTGTTCTCCTCCCGCCTGTGTACTTTTGGCTTGTTCCACTCACTCACACACAAACATAACATAAACAATTACTTACCTTCACCTATTGAACACATAAATATTCACAACATGGACATCACTCATCAATCACGATCATCGATACTGGAAAATGGAGGAGGGGAGGAGTCTTGGGAGAGAATCTATAAAAGGGGAAAGCAACCACTGCCTCTTCCCCAGTTCATCATTCTTCAGCTGTTAGGGCACAGCTCAGCAGATCATTTTCAAAGACACGTGCACTCAGACAAGCCTAGCCTGATGAAGGTACATCTTAACCGAAACGTCGCGATCAGGCTTGTCATCAGAAGGCTAATTAGCCATTATTATAAAAACAAATAATTATTCAGAAGGCTGCTAAGCCACATTTCATCAACCAGTTTCCAGAAGTTCAAAAACACAACACACAAACACATTACACTTGAAAAAACATACTTACCACACCTGCAAAGAAACATAAAGTTACACAACAACAACAAATACACACAGAAGATTACACCTGAAAAAACCTACTTACCACACCTGCAAAAAACATAAAATTACACAACAACGACAACAATTACACACAGAAGATCTTGTCAAACCGAAATAAGATGGGACACATTGGAGAAAATAAAATATGAATTGGAATTAATTTAATCAAACATGCTAATCCTGGCCCTTCGTGCTAAGTCTAACAAAGACGTGCTAACTCCAGCTAGACGTGTGGTGCTAGCAAGAGACCCACTATTATTCACCTATTTAAAATCAAAGGACTAAACAACAATATCATTCTAAAAAATAATCTACAGCATCCTAACAACAACTACAACACCATGTACAGGACTATGCTAACCATCTATTTTGGAGAGACATTTCTTTAATCATATCACATAAAACTAAGCAATGAGCAACATAACAACACAAAATAAACACACACACACACACAATGGATTCAACATATTTTATTTCATCATGGACACACATAACAAAGAACAACATTTCAAATTATAAACACATAATAATTTACAGACTACATATGAGATGGATTTAGCTAGGTGCGCAGGAAGGGATGGACCGTGCCATTTCTCCTGACTGGGCTGGGTTCTTTAATGGGGGCGAACATCCTAACCTAACCCCAATTCCTAAACCTAACCCCATACCACATCCCCTGACCTTACCCCAGCCCTAAACCTAACCCCAACCACGACCCCTATTCATTTCGCCCTCAGGCGAGGCCCACGCAACGGTCAGGAATACATTTATAAACCCCTACCCGGCCTGTTCTCCTCCCGCCTGTGTACTTTTGGCTTGTTCCACTCACTCACACACAAACATAACATAAACAATTACTTACCTTCACCTATTGAACACATAAATATTCACAACATGGACATCACTCATCAATCACGATCATCGATACTGGAAAATGGAGGAGGGGAGGAGTCTTGGGAGAGAATCTATAAAAGGGGAAAGCAACCACTGCCTCTTCCCCAGTTCATCATTCTTCAGCTGTTAGGGCACAGCTCAGCAGATCATTTTCAAAGACACGTGCACTCAGACAAGCCTAGCCTGATGAAGGTACATCTTAACCGAAACGTCGCGATCAGGCTTGTCATCAGAAGGCTAATTAGCCATTATTATAAAAACAAATAATTATTCAGAAGGCTGCTAAGCCACATTTCATCAACCAGTTTCCAGAAGTTCAAAAACACAACACACAAACACATTACACTTGAAAAAACATACTTACCACACCTGCAAAGAAACATAAAGTTACACAACAACAACAAATACACACAGAAGATTACACCTGAAAAAACCTACTTACCACACCTGCAAAAAACATAAAATTACACAACAACGACAACAATTACACACAGAAGATCTTGTCAAACCGAAATAAGATGGGACACATTGGAGAAAATAAAATATGAATTGGAATTAATTTAATCAAACATGCTAATCCTGGCCCTTCGTGCTAAGTCTAACAAAGACGTGCTAACTCCAGCTAGACGTGTGGTGCTAGCAAGAGACCCACTATTATTCACCTATTTAAAATCAAAGGACTAAACAACAATATCATTCTAAAAAATAATCTACAGCATCCTAACAACAACTACAACACCATGTACAGGACTATGCTAACCATCTATTTTGGAGAGACATTTCTTTAATCATATCACATAAAACTAAGCAATGAGCAACATAACAACACAAAATAAACACACACACACACACAATGGATTCAACATATTTTATTTCATCATGGACACACATAACAAAGAACAACATTTCAAATTATAAACACATAATAATTTACAGACTACATATGAGATGGATTTAGCTAGGTGCGCAGGAAGGGATGGACCGTGCCATTTCTCCTGACTGGGCTGGGTTCTTTAATGGGGGCGAACATCCTAACCTAACCCCAATTCCTAAACCTAACCCCATACCACATCCCCTGACCTTACCCCAGCCCTAAACCTAACCCCAACCACGACCCCTATTCATTTCGCCCTCAGGCGAGGCCCACGCAACGGTCAGGAATACATTTATAAACCCCTACCCGGCCTGTTCTCCTCCCGCCTGTGTACTTTTGGCTTGTTCCACTCACTCACACACAAACATAACATAAACAATTACTTACCTTCACCTATTGAACACATAAATATTCACAACATGGACATCACTCATCAATCACGATCATCGATACTGGAAAATGGAGGAGGGGAGGAGTCTTGGGAGAGAATCTATAAAAGGGGAAAGCAACCACTGCCTCTTCCCCAGTTCATCATTCTTCAGCTGTTAGGGCACAGCTCAGCAGATCATTTTCAAAGACACGTGCACTCAGACAAGCCTAGCCTGATGAAGGTACATCTTAACCGAAACGTCGCGATCAGGCTTGTCATCAGAAGGCTAATTAGCCATTATTATAAAAACAAATAATTATTCAGAAGGCTGCTAAGCCACATTTCATCAACCAGTTTCCAGAAGTTCAAAAACACAACACACAAACACATTACACTTGAAAAAACATACTTACCACACCTGCAAAGAAACATAAAGTTACACAACAACAACAAATACACACAGAAGATTACACCTGAAAAAACCTACTTACCACACCTGCAAAAAACATAAAATTACACAACAACGACAACAATTACACACAGAAGATCTTGTCAAACCGAAATAAGATGGGACACATTGGAGAAAATAAAATATGAATTGGAATTAATTTAATCAAACATGCTAATCCTGGCCCTTCGTGCTAAGTCTAACAAAGACGTGCTAACTCCAGCTAGACGTGTGGTGCTAGCAAGAGACCCACTATTATTCACCTATTTAAAATCAAAGGACTAAACAACAATATCATTCTAAAAAATAATCTACAGCATCCTAACAACAACTACAACACCATGTACAGGACTATGCTAACCATCTATTTTGGAGAGACATTTCTTTAATCATATCACATAAAACTAAGCAATGAGCAACATAACAACACAAAATAAACACACACACACACACAATGGATTCAACATATTTTATTTCATCATGGACACACATAACAAAGAACAACATTTCAAATTATAAACACATAATAATTTACAGACTACATATGAGATGGATTTAGCTAGGTGCGCAGGAAGGGATGGACCGTGCCATTTCTCCTGACTGGGCTGGGTTCTTTAATGGGGGCGAACATCCTAACCTAACCCCAATTCCTAAACCTAACCCCATACCACATCCCCTGACCTTACCCCAGCCCTAAACCTAACCCCAACCACGACCCCTATTCATTTCGCCCTCAGGCGAGGCCCACGCAACGGTCAGGAATACATTTATAAACCCCTACCCGGCCTGTTCTCCTCCCGCCTGTGTACTTTTGGCTTGTTCCACTCACTCACACACAAACATAACATAAACAATTACTTACCTTCACCTATTGAACACATAAATATTCACAACATGGACATCACTCATCAATCACGATCATCGATACTGGAAAATGGAGGAGGGGAGGAGTCTTGGGAGAGAATCTATAAAAGGGGAAAGCAACCACTGCCTCTTCCCCAGTTCATCATTCTTCAGCTGTTAGGGCACAGCTCAGCAGATCATTTTCAAAGACACGTGCACTCAGACAAGCCTAGCCTGATGAAGGTACATCTTAACCGAAACGTCGCGATCAGGCTTGTCATCAGAAGGCTAATTAGCCATTATTATAAAAACAAATAATTATTCAGAAGGCTGCTAAGCCACATTTCATCAACCAGTTTCCAGAAGTTCAAAAACACAACACACAAACACATTACACTTGAAAAAACATACTTACCACACCTGCAAAGAAACATAAAGTTACACAACAACAACAAATACACACAGAAGATTACACCTGAAAAAACCTACTTACCACACCTGCAAAAAACATAAAATTACACAACAACGACAACAATTACACACAGAAGATCTTGTCAAACCGAAATAAGATGGGACACATTGGAGAAAATAAAATATGAATTGGAATTAATTTAATCAAACATGCTAATCCTGGCCCTTCGTGCTAAGTCTAACAAAGACGTGCTAACTCCAGCTAGACGTGTGGTGCTAGCAAGAGACCCACTATTATTCACCTATTTAAAATCAAAGGACTAAACAACAATATCATTCTAAAAAATAATCTACAGCATCCTAACAACAACTACAACACCATGTACAGGACTATGCTAACCATCTATTTTGGAGAGACATTTCTTTAATCATATCACATAAAACTAAGCAATGAGCAACATAACAACACAAAATAAACACACACACACACACAATGGATTCAACATATTTTATTTCATCATGGACACACATAACAAAGAACAACATTTCAAATTATAAACACATAATAATTTACAGACTACATATGAGATGGATTTAGCTAGGTGCGCAGGAAGGGATGGACCGTGCCATTTCTCCTGACTGGGCTGGGTTCTTTAATGGGGGCGAACATCCTAACCTAACCCCAATTCCTAAACCTAACCCCATACCACATCCCCTGACCTTACCCCAGCCCTAAACCTAACCCCAACCACGACCCCTATTCATTTCGCCCTCAGGCGAGGCCCACGCAACGGTCAGGAATACATTTATAAACCCCTACCCGGCCTGTTCTCCTCCCGCCTGTGTACTTTTGGCTTGTTCCACTCACTCACACACAAACATAACATAAACAATTACTTACCTTCACCTATTGAACACATAAATATTCACAACATGGACATCACTCATCAATCACGATCATCGATACTGGAAAATGGAGGAGGGGAGGAGTCTTGGGAGAGAATCTATAAAAGGGGAAAGCAACCACTGCCTCTTCCCCAGTTCATCATTCTTCAGCTGTTAGGGCACAGCTCAGCAGATCATTTTCAAAGACACGTGCACTCAGACAAGCCTAGCCTGATGAAGGTACATCTTAACCGAAACGTCGCGATCAGGCTTGTCATCAGAAGGCTAATTAGCCATTATTATAAAAACAAATAATTATTCAGAAGGCTGCTAAGCCACATTTCATCAACCAGTTTCCAGAAGTTCAAAAACACAACACACAAACACATTACACTTGAAAAAACATACTTACCACACCTGCAAAGAAACATAAAGTTACACAACAACAACAAATACACACAGAAGATTACACCTGAAAAAACCTACTTACCACACCTGCAAAAAACATAAAATTACACAACAACGACAACAATTACACACAGAAGATCTTGTCAAACCGAAATAAGATGGGACACATTGGAGAAAATAAAATATGAATTGGAATTAATTTAATCAAACATGCTAATCCTGGCCCTTCGTGCTAAGTCTAACAAAGACGTGCTAACTCCAGCTAGACGTGTGGTGCTAGCAAGAGACCCACTATTATTCACCTATTTAAAATCAAAGGACTAAACAACAATATCATTCTAAAAAATAATCTACAGCATCCTAACAACAACTACAACACCATGTACAGGACTATGCTAACCATCTATTTTGGAGAGACATTTCTTTAATCATATCACATAAAACTAAGCAATGAGCAACATAACAACACAAAATAAACACACACACACACACAATGGATTCAACATATTTTATTTCATCATGGACACACATAACAAAGAACAACATTTCAAATTATAAACACATAATAATTTACAGACTACATATGAGATGGATTTAGCTAGGTGCGCAGGAAGGGATGGACCGTGCCATTTCTCCTGACTGGGCTGGGTTCTTTAATGGGGGCGAACATCCTAACCTAACCCCAATTCCTAAACCTAACCCCATACCACATCCCCTGACCTTACCCCAGCCCTAAACCTAACCCCAACCACGACCCCTATTCATTTCGCCCTCAGGCGAGGCCCACGCAACGGTCAGGAATACATTTATAAACCCCTAACCCTAACCCTAACCCTAACCCTAAAACACTCTCCCCGACAGGTCTAAATGAAAAATTAAATTAAACACAAATAAAGCTTACCACCTGTGTTTTCCACTTTTACCTGTGTCCTTTCTGCCCTCACTTTTAAACATCTTTTACACTATTTTTAGATAAATTTCCAACCTTTAATTCCTTGGTTTTAATGGGATAAGGGTGGCAATAACAGCAGGCCAGTGCACCTTTTAATTAACCTTTTAAACATCAAACTAAATTTTTAACCCTAACTTCCTACCCCTAACCCTAACCCTAACCCTACCCCTAACCCCAACCCCAACCCCAACCCCAACCCCAACCCCTAACCCTAACCCTAACCCTAACCCTAACCCTAACCCTAGGGTTTCTTCTGTACACCTAGGGGGAAGAAAAGGAGAAAAAAATGGTTAAACAGGGACCATACAAAAATTAAAACAATACTTACCTGCCAGTGGAGACCAAACCTAAGGACGAAAAGATGTCTAAAAGCTAAAACGAGTTCAAAGAGGCTAGACTAAGCTAAAAAAAAGCTAACTAAGGGTGAAAAGATGCCAACTAAGCTAAACAAAAGCTAACTAAGGGCGAAAAGATGCCAAATAAAAATGTTCTAAGCTAATGGAGGGCGAAAAGTGCCAAATAAACTGTTCTGAGCTAAGAAAAGCTAAATTGAACAAAGTCCTAAGCTAAAGAACGCTAGCTAAAGGCGAAAAGTGCCAAATAAAATATTCTAAGCTAATGGAGGGCGAAAAGTGCCAAATAAACTGTTCTAGGCTAAGAAAAGCTAAACTGAACAAGTCCTAAGCTGAAGAAAGCTAGCTAAAGGCGAAAAGATGCCAAATAAAATATTCTAAGCTAAAAAATGCTAAATTAAGGGCGAAAAAATGCCAAATGAAATATTCTAAGCTAATATAAGTGAAAGTCTAAGCTAATACGAGCAAAGGTTAAAAAAAACACCACCACTGGTAGCGAGTCTATAAGTAGGAGCAGCATCAATCAAGGCTCATTCTGTCCCTGACCATCAAAGGAGCAACATGCCCCTGTGCCTGAAGAAGACCTATTTTGGATCGAAACGTTGCGCAACTAAGGGTGCATGTGTTGCAAACCCTAATTTTTTGAACAATACCATAGCCAGATTTATGGCATGGTTCTAAGGCTAATTGCCTAACCTTAACCCTATCTGGGGAATTTTTCTACCGCCATAGCCATATTGTGGCATGGTATTGGCAATAATGTCTACTTGACTAGCCCAAAACCTACACCAAATCCTAACCCCAACCCGATAGCAACTAGCTAAAAATTCTAAAGCCTAATTTGGCATGTGGGAGAGCCCTGATGATGATGAGCAGTGCCGTGCCCTGGGACCACTCCAGCGATGGACCGTGCACAGCCCTAGCCCCAACCTCGGTTGGGGCTTCGGATTTTCCCCAAACCTAACCCTAACCCTAACCCTAACCCTAACCCTACCCCTACCCCTACCCCTAACCCTAACCCTACCCCTACCCCTACCCCTAGGGTTAGGGTCCTCACACACTCTACACAAACCCAAACACTCGCACCCACGGCCACTCCACCACACACACACCACACTCCACATACATGCAAACAGTCACCTACATCTCACAACACTACCAGTACACAATCACTACCCCAACGCCCACAACCACGCCCACGCACTAGAACACAAGCACAATTCCACCATACATTACACAGCCAACCTGACACCAACACTCCCCCCACTACCACACGGTCACTTTTACACACCAACACACACACAATTTCACATCTGGTAGTCCACGACACAGATAACACCATTTCCTTATCCCCACAGGAACTACCAGAAGAGAGGGTGTCTCCAGCATCTCCACAGCCGGAGAGGGCCATGACGAATGAGCGGACAAACCAAGTCAACCAACTTGCCGTAACCGCCTCTGAGCCCTCTCCAACAAACGCTGTGGATGTGCTGGAGCCACCCACCTCACTCCCCACCACACTTCACTCTCTCCCAACCCTTCCCTCACAACCCACACCACCCAACACACGCACATTTCATCCCACTTACCACAGCTACAGTAAGAACAAACTGGACGAATGGACCATTCAAATTCACAAACCACTGGTTTTCCTGGGGGATTCAAACCTCAACCGGATCCCCTCCTTCATCCATCCTGACATACAAATTGACAGTTACCCCGGAGCCACCACACACCACTTTTGCAGAATGCTGCAAAAGCTTCTCCCCACCCCCTTCCCCCAAGTGAAGTCGGTGGTCTTGTCGGTGGGCCTGAACAACAAGCACCACGACCCTCGGAAAACCACTACAAAACAACTACTCATACTTTACAAACATGCTTCTACAGTTTTCCCCGATGCAGTCATACACTTCCCACTGCTTAATTTTTCACCTCACCTTTTGACACAGCACAAAAACAACCTCACCTACGTCAACGAATACATTGCATGTCACTTCCCCCACATCCCTACTATCCCCTCACATACATTTCACACCGCAAAGGATAACATACACTGGACAAACCACACAGCACACACAATATTTACACATTGGTGCAACTACCTCCATTTTCATTGACCCAACCCTTACCCTTGGACCTCCCAAACCCTAACCCTCCTACCCCCCCTCCTCCTTCCCATCATGATTTAATCATGAACCTGTCCACCCTCTTCCAACCCACTTCCCCACAGCGCTCCCTGTTGGAAAGGGGGCTCACCTTCATTCCACATAACACGCGCGTCGACCAGGAGGAACTTCAGAGGGACCTTCACCAGTATCACCGCCGTCTGAAGTTGATAAATCACTTCTCTTCAGACGACACCTACACTCCCACTCCATTCACTCTCCCCTCCAATTGGGAACCCCCTCCCTCACAATTAGATAAGGACTTAGTTAGACACATGCACAAGGATAGACAGGCACTTAGGTACTTTCTCCAACACCCCCCTCCCCCACCTACCAGTAACATTACGCCAGCAGAAAAACAAGCCATTTCACAACTCACAAATAATAAATTTATAGTAATCAAACCGGCGGACAAGGGGTCCAAAATTGTAATCATGGACACCCAGCACTACCTCACTGAAGCACACAGACAACTGAATAACACCCAATTTTATACACCTATTGCACGATCCACCCAACCCGCAGCACAAGCCATTGTCCGCCGTTTAGTCACCACCCTCTACCAACGCAAATTTATCAACCATAAACAAAGCATTTTTCTACAAGGACCAGATCACCCTCGACCACGACAGTTTTATCTCCTCCCCAAAATTCACAAACCCCCTCACACTTGGACGGTTCCCTCTCAAGTTCCTCCTGGTCGACCCATTGTCTCAGACTGCAACAGCACAACATATAACATTTCCATTTACATTGACTCCTACCTCAACCCCCTTTCCAACAGACATCCCTCCTACCTCAAGGATACATACCACTTCCTCACCCGGCTGCGACCCATGGTAGTCCCCCATCACACTTATCTCTTTACTTTAGACGTTGACAGCCTTTACACAAACATAAATACTCCATCTGGCCTCCAAGCAGTTAAAAACACATTTCTCCAATATCCGGACCCCCTCAGACCCGACACCATCCTGTTAGAACTTTTAGAAACCTGTCTCACACACAACGACTTTAATTTTGACAATAAACTCTATCTTCAAATACACGGTACTGCCATGGGTCAACGCTTTGCACCTTCCTACGCCAACATATACATGAGTGACTGGGAGCAGGCCGCCCTTGCCAAATGCCCCCTTCAACCCACATTTTATTTCCGTTTCCTAGACGACATCATTGGAGCTTGGCCACACCCCCTTCACGAATTCGACACTTTTTTAGATATTCTTAATGCACATCACCCATCTATTTCACTTAAAGCCACTATTGACCCTCACCAAATTCACTTCTTAGATACCACCATCTTCTTCACACCTATCTCACCCACAGAAAACACTTTCAGTTCAAAAGTTTACTTCAAACCCACAGATACTCACTCACTGCTGCACAAGCACAGTCACCATCCGAAACACACTTTTAGATCCATTGTAAAATCACAAATTATCCGTTTTCATCGCATTTGCTCCTTCTCCACAGACCTCCACCAAGCAATAAACATCCTGTTCAAAGCCCTCCTTAAGAGGCACTACTCCAAACGCTTCCTCCGCACAATAAAAACAAACTAGGCCTCGCTCCTGCTCACTCATGTACTCCCAACACCTCACTGTCTACCCCCACACCTGCCCCCATCCCTAACCTTAACCCAAACACTACTCCTAACCTTAACCCTGATCCCAACCTGCTCCCTAATCCCAACCCCAACCCAAACACTAGCCCTAACCTTAACCCTCACCCTATTCCTAACCACAACCCTCACTCTGGTCCCAACCCTCACCCTGACCCCAACCCAAACCCTAACCCTAACCTTAACCCCTCCCATCTCCTGCCCCTCATCAGCACCTACTCACACGGCATCCAACACCTACACCACACACTGAAACAACATTATACTGACTATCAATCCTCACACCCCACCTTCCAACACCACACACTCATCTCCGCATACAGACGCAATAAAAACCTCAAGGACCTCCTCATCCGCACCACGTTCACCCGTCACCTTCAACCCCCACCCCCCAAGGAAAACATTCATTTCACTCCCCACTTATTTATCACAAATATCCATACTCATTGCTCTGCACCCACCAACCCGCTGGATTTAGACACCCCCAACCTAGTTTACGCCATCACTTGCACCTCCTGTCACATGATGTACATCGGGGAAACTGGACATACCCTACGTACACGCTTGAAACAACATCTACACTACATACACAAAAATGCACTCAACACTTACCTTGTCGCACACTTCCAAACACACGACATCTCACACCTGAGGGTCTGTGGTCTGGAAGGGAACCCAGGCTGGACTTGCCTACAAAGGAAGAGGGCAGAGAGACTGTGGATTTTAAAACTAAAAACACTCTCCCCGACAGGTCTAAATGAAAAATTAAATTAAATACAAATAAAGCTTACCACCTGTGTTTTCCACTTTTACCTGTGTCCTTTCTGCCCTCACTTTTAAACATCTTTTACACTATTTTTAGATAAATTTCCAACCTTTAATTCCTTGGTTTTAATGGGATAAGGGTGGCAATAACAGCAGGCCAGTGCACCTTTTAATTAACCTTTTAAACATCAAACTAAATTTTTAACCCTAACTTCCTAACCCTAACCCTAGGAGAGCTGAACGAATCTGGATTAATAAACTAAAAACTCACGTCCCACTTGGTCTTAATGAATCTTAATAAAGATATTTTTACTTGTCTCTGTCTCTTTCTTTTACAAATGTCTCACATATGGAATACAAGGTCTTATATCCTCTTTACCCTTGAGTCCTTGAGTCGTGGGTCTGTCTGAGGTTTCTTCCTATATGTATCTCCAATTCTAGGGAGTTTTTCCTTGCCCCTGTTACTCATGGGCTCTCTTTGAATGTCTAACACTCTGTAAAGCGCCTTGAGACATGTGTAATGTATTGGCGCTCTATAAGCGACATTAAATTGAAATTGAAAATTTACTTTTCCCCTTTTCTTTTTCTTCTCTCCCCCCTCTTTCTACCACTTTAGCCTGGTTGGGTAACCTAGTCCTTTCCCCTTCCCCTCCCCTTTAATAACCTTTTGTCCTTGATTTTGTGGTTTGTGGTTTTGTCTTACACCTGCCTGTCTTGCTTTCACCTTGCTTGTTGCTTTATGTATTTTAGCACTTATCTCACTTTTTAGCACTTACTCCTCCTCTAAAGCACTTATTCTAGGTCCCAACTCTAGGTTTCTTATTTCTCTTACATTTCTTGTCTTTTTTCCTACTTTGTCTTGTGTAATATTAATATCTTTTATTCCTTTTAGCAATGTTTAGATATATAGTGACCGTTTACACTGTTATTAACACTATTTTACTAAATTTCTTTTATAGTCTTATTTACCCACACCTATAAAAGCTTTTAGCCTTGATTTGGTCACTGTATGTTTATTACATTGTTATTACATTGTCATTACATTGTTATTACACGGTCATTACATTTTGTTATTATCTTGTTATTACATTGTCATTACGTTGTTATTATATTGTTATTACACATATACTAAGTTATATCTTATAATCTCTAGTTTTAATTTGATCTTGTATTCCTTTAACACTAACACAACCCCATACACTCCCTGGGTGTGTGCAGTGCCATTAGGCCAGTGCACCTATGGCCAATGGCCAATATAAGTTCACATTCCCCTACACCTTACCTTAACCCATACCCATACCTTTCCAATTTCAATTCAATTTCAATTTAATGTCGCTTATAGAGCGCCAATACATTACACATGTCTCAAGGCGCTTTACAGAGTGTTAGACATTCAAAGAGAGCCCATGAGTAACAGGGGCAAGGAAAAACTCCCTAGAATTGGAGATACATATAGGAAGAAACCTCAGACAGACCCACGACTCAAGGGCCCAACCCATCTGCCTTGGGTCAGTTACAGTACAGTCATTTGTAGTTTGAAAGTTACAATGACAATGAAAGTTCAAATAGTCCAGTGTAGGGAATAAATTGTCCATTAGTAATCCATTAGTTATTTCTGAAGGTGATGGGTCGCTGGGATCCGAGGGCCAAAGATTCGGGCAGGGAACCACAGCAGGCGATGTTAGGGCAGTCATAGGGATGGCGAAGGCAATGCCGATGGTAGGGCAGTCAGAGGGATGTGACTTCAGGTGTGATGAGGGACAGGCACAGAGATGGTTGATGGCTGGTAATGGTTTACCTCACAGGTGAGGTATAGGGGAAAGGGAAGAGAAATAGAGTGTGTTAGTATTACTGTAAGTCATATTAAGTATTAATAAGTATATCAATGGTGATATAAATGGTTATACTATAGAGGGTTTACAAAACGCTTTTACACACCTCTTTTGTGGGGACAGGTGCGTAGGAATAGGTTACCCAGTTAAACCCGAAGAGGCATCCCGCACATCGTCCACCACGCATGCAAACATCCACCCACCCACCACGCACGCAACATCCACCCACCCACAATGCCCCCCCCAATGCCCCCCCCCCCCCAGGCGAACCCACACACCACCTCTGAACCGCGCGTCGGAGCAGCATGGCCGAGCATGGCCAGCCAGAGTCCGCCCACAGGCGGCGCCACCCATCCGCAGACACCCCCCACCACCATCCGCGAGCAGAGAGAACGGGGCCCGCGCCAGCCCCACCCCAACCACAACACCACGCGAACACACACCACGGCCCGACCAGGACACACAGTCTGATCCGCCCCGCCGCCCAGGCCCCCCGGAAGCAGCGCCCCCAGAGCAAAAGTCCAGAATGCTTCATGTCTTTGGACGTGTCATCCTGTCATCCTGTTGACAGGGTCGGGAGGCGTAGGGAGGCGATGTAGTGTAATTAAAAACGTTAAAATCATTGGACATTGGTGTAATGTAATTAAAATCGTTAAAACCATTGGACTTCCACTCTAGAAACACCACCCCAAGAAGGCCCGGACCGCGAGCCCAATCCAAATACAATGCCGCAACAGCCCTCCCCTCCGCCATCCACTCCCAGCATTCCCACCTCCCCCGTCCCCCCCATCCCACTAAATGCACAGCCGTGCACATCTGATCAGACTGCATGCCCCAGCCAGACCGCCAATATACGCCCACGCAGAGCCACTGGCGAATGGAGCCGACACGAACCCCCCCCCCCCCCCATCTACAGACGGCGACGGGAGGCCCCCCGCGGACGAGCAACGCCACCCGCGAACGGACCCCGACCGGCCCAGAGCACCCAGCCACACCACCCAGGCGCGCAGCCCAGACATGATGCGCAAGCCCACCCGGGGAAGGCCCATGACCGAAACGGCGCAAATGGACAAAAGCCCGCATGCGCAGTGAATGAACAAATGCCCGCACGCGCAACAGACAGCACGCGGGACCCTCCCCCCCAAGCTACACTATAGAGGACAGGACAGGGAGAGAAGGAAAGAGGGAGAGTTGAGAGAGACAGAGGGAGAGGGGAGAAGAGGAGTTGTACGGCATGCCACATAAGAAGTCCATGACAGCGCAATGCTAAAGCAGCATAACTAAGGCATGGTGGAGGGTGGTCAGCACCAGATCAGGTGTGGTCAGTAGCCACCATGGGATGCATGACTGGGGCACCAGTCACACAAGCCCACAGCAGAGGTGGTCCGTTCCAGTAAGACCCTGAGGTGGTTGAAGTTCCACACTGCACCATACCTAACTATAGGAAGCACTAAAGAGATATGTTTTAAGTCTAGACTTAAAAATAGGGAGGGTGTCTGCTAATCGAATTGAGGGAGGAAGATTATTCCAGAGGAGGGGTGCGCGGTAACAAAAGGCTCTGCCTCCTACTGTAGTTTTTGAAATTCTTGGAATTACAAGAAGTCCAGTATTTTGTGATCGTAAGGGTCTAGGTGGATTATATGGGACTAGAAGATCTTTAATATATTCGGGTGCTCTTCCATTTATGGCTTTGTATGTGAGAAGTAGAATTTTGAAGTCAATGCGACTTTTAACAGGTAACCAATGTAGAGATGCTAGGATGGGGGAAATATGTTCATATTTTTTGGTCCTAGTGAGTGTGCGAGCAGCTGCGTTTTGTATAAGCTGTAGGCTTTTTAGACAGGTATTATTGTAGCCGGCGTATAGCGCATTACAATAGTCTAGCCTGGAAGTGACAAAAGCGTGGATTAATTTTTCAGCGTCTGGTAAGGATAAGGACTTCCTTATCTTTGAAATGTTCCTTAAATGGAAAAATGAGGTTTTTGTGATCTGCTTTATGTGACTATTGAGTAGAAGTTCTTGATCAATTGTAACTCCTAGATTTTTAACACTTGTGGATGAGGTCAGTGAGAGATCACTATATGTAACCTGTGATGTGGATAGGATATCCCTAGTCTTCTTAGGACCTAAAACCATAACTTCTGTTTTATCTGAGTTCAATAGCAGGAAGTTATTAGTCATCCAAATTTTTATGTCTCTCAGACATGTGTTGAGTTTGGCTAACGGGGTTGGTTCATCGGGCTTTATGGAAATATATAATTGTGTATCATCTGCATAAGAATGGAAATCAATGCCATGTTTTCTAATTATAGAACCTAGAGGAAGCATATAAAGAGAAAATAATAGGGGCCCTAGTACTGAGCCTTGAGGCACTCCATATTTAACCATAGTCTGGGAGGATGGTTCATTATGGACCTGTACAAATTGTTGGCGGTTAGTAAGGTATGATCTAAACCAAGCAAGTGCAGAGTCTTTGATACCTATGGAATGTTCAAGCCTGTGGAGTAGTATGTCATGATCTATGGTGTCAAAAGCAGCACTGAGGTCAAGGAGGACTAGTATTGATGCATAGCCGTTATCAGCAGCAATAAGGAGGTCATTAAACACTTTAACTAAGGCTGATTCGGTACTGTGGTGGGCTCTAAAGCCAGATTGGTACAGTTCTTGAATTTTGTTAGTTTGTAAGAAGGCGCTAATTTGTTTGGATACTATTTTTTCAAGTATTTTTGATATAAAAGGGAGATTAGATATAGGCCTATAGTTAGCTAGGATGTTAGGGTCAAGGCTAGGTTTTTTGAGTGATGGCTTGATAACAGACATCTTAAACTGCTGTGGAACATGTCCTAATAACATTGAATTATTTAGAATCTGAAGTAACGTATTATCGAGGAGGGGGAGGGCGGTCTTAAGAAGGTGAGTGGGAATAGGGTCTAGCAGACTAGTTGCAGATTTTGATGAGGAAATTGTGGAGGTGAGCTCTAATGTGTCAATAGGTGTAAATGAATTAAATGTTGTGCTAGGTTGCATCTGTGATTCTGTTATGTTTTCACTATTATTTGGCAATGGAGTATGTGTATTTGGTGAAACTGACTGGTTGTTGATCTTAACTCTAATTGTTTCAATTTTATCATTAAAAAAGTTCATAAAATCATTACTATCTAAGCTTAAAGGAATAGATTGGCTTACTTCATTATGGCTCTTCGTTAAGCGGGAGATTGTGCTAAAAAGAAATTTTGTATTGTTTTTATTTTCTTCAATCAGTGAGGAATAGTAAGCTGACTTGGCCTTGTTAAGTGCTTGTTTGTAAGCGATGAGGCTATCTCTCCATGCTTGGCGAAACACTTCCATTTTAGTGGTGCGCCACTTTTGCTCTAGTTTGCGTGTTTTTTGCTTAAGGGTTTTAGTCTCTGATGTATACCATGGAGCGTGTCTTGTTTGTTTCCTTGTTTTCTTTCCCTAACCTTAACCCTCTCCCTGGGTTACTGAATTAGAGTATAAACCCAGATACTCACCTCCTTTGTCTGAGATCCGCTTGGAGATCTGCCCCTTCGGCCACCTGCAAAAGGAGAGTGACAGAGATCACATATTAGAGAGAAATAAAAGGTACACTTACCTGACCACTTCGAGGCTGTCCTCAGATTTGTGTGCCAGTGCATTCCGGCTACTTTCAGTAGCTGGAGCATTTTCCCCTAACCTAACCCTAATCCAAACCCTAGGGTTGGGGCCTTATGTACCAACCACACTCTTAATTCAACCCTAGCACATTTTCTTTCATAACGCCCAAACCCTACACCTAGTGGCGAAATGAAGGGGTGCAATTGTAAGTCATTTTCAAAGATCTATCCACTCAAACAATAAAAAAAAATGTTAGGGGGAAAAAAAGTGTCACTCAAAAGTGGTCCCAATCGACTCCAAATTGTCTGAAACGTACTCCTATAAACTTTCTGTGGGTACGATTTTGGCATCCACACTAGGGTTATACTTAGGGGAAAATTCAGATTTTTCATTTTTTTCCCATTCGTTTCAATGGGAAATTGTTTTTTGCGAATATCTCGGGAACGGAAGGTGCTAGCTCAAATCTTTTTTTTACTGCCTCCCCAAAACCGGCAATTTGGAAGCAGAATCCGTTGAAATTTTGTTTCTACGACTTTCCGTTCTCGAGATATAAGCTTTTTAAAGTTTATTTCCGGTTTTTAACCAACTTCCGGTCATCACAGGAAGTCGAGGGTGGTCTCAAAAGAAGCGTCTTGACCTTCTACATAACATATATGAGTTTCAAGACTCTACCATATTTCTTGCTCCCTGTACATGAGGATCAGTCCTCGGACTGATCGCGCATTTGCCCTATATCCCTATTTTGTCTGATGACAGCCTGTAGGTCTGCCACGCGCGCCTCCTGAGTAGAGAGAATCAGCATGGCTCTGTTCTTTCTCATTCTCCTTGCGATTCCCTACACTGTGACAGCCATCAACTGCACATCAAAATCACAATAGTAACAGGAAAAATGAACGTGTTGTCCCTATTCAAATGTACAACACTGAATAGGAGCAACATATGCTATGTCCTGTTGCTGTCCACTGTGCCACTTGCCCTCTGTTGCGCTACAATTACTATAGTTGAGCAATTTACATCAGTTCACTAAATGTAACTAGCCAGGGTATCACCAGACGTTAATCAATATTTTAAGATTGAAAGTTAGTCTGGAAAAATGCTCTGTGTTTCTACTGTACAAAAGGCATGATCAATGGGCATAGTTCAAATTACTCTATATGCATTTGGATAGTCTTTACAGTCATTTGCACTTATGTGTCTGTGCTGAACTTGTCTGTGTTTTCAGTGGAGGAGGCAAAAAAAGGTGGAGGGACCTCCGTGACTCGTATGTACGGTTTAGAAGGGAGGAACAGTCTAGGCGGGTTAGCGGGGCCGCTGCTTCTCAGTGGCGGCCCTGGCGGTATGCCCAGATTATGTCCTTCCTCCTACCGTCTATTACTCCACGGAGGACAACCTCCAACATGAACCCTGAATCCATAGTGTAGGAGGCAGTGGCAGAGACCACAGAGACAGAGACAGAGGGAGAGACCCTTGAGACAGAGGGAGAGACCTTTGAGACAGAGGGAGAGACTCAAGAGGCAGAGGGAGAGAGTCAGGAGAGAGAGGAGAGAGAAGGACTGAGCCAGGAGAGGGAGAACCAGAGCCAGGAGAGAGAGAGACACGTGCGCCCACCAGAGATGGAAACCACACAGGGCACACAGGGCACTCCAGAGGTGATAGGGGAGCGTAGGCGTAGGCGGCGACTCTTGCCAAGCCCCTCTACTTTTGAGGATAGAGTTGTCACCGCTATCGAAGCCGCACAGGACAAAGACCCAGACCAGGCCTTCCTTGACAGTCTGCTCCCTTCCTTTAAAAGAATGTCACTGCAGAAAAACGTGGCTACAAAGTTGAAGATTCACCAACTTATGTATGAAGCTGAATTTGAATGTAAGTATGTTGTTGTGAATGTTCTACACTTTGACATTGATAATGTGTAGCATACTGCTATCTCACCTTTTCATTTTTGTTTTGTGTTTTTGTTCTTACAGAATCTGGTCGTCCTGGTGAAGCTGTTGCCAAAAAAGAAGTGACGTGTGTCTGTTTGTATTTTAAAAAAACCTGAACTTCAGACAGTCACACATTACTTGCCGTATTTTTTGTTTGGTCATTATTATGTTATGTCATAAATAACATAACATAACATAAATAAATAACACTTATGATTTGATATTGTGGTTTCAGGTTCAAGGCATTAAGATTGATTTCCAAAAGATGATTTTATATTGTCAACTTGAGTGTGTGTTCCAATACTTACAGTATGGAGGGGACTGTATATTTTCCACACAGATTTGGTGTATATCTGATTATTAGGAACCCTACTCATAGAAAGCACATAGAATGTGCATGTGATTACTTGCATACTTACTGTAACACTTCTTTATACATATTCATTTATTTTTATTCATTTAGTTAGCTAAAGAATTACACAACACTGACATGGAATTGCAATTGATGACCTTGTGATTGGCCCTTAAAAGGGCCTTTTGGTTTGTGATGTAATTATGACTCGAGATGATATTGGTGGACACCTCCTGCCTCAGTGGAAAAGTAGGTGGTATAGGCCTCTCTGACTCGCACTGCCTCCGCAGTGGAATTATTTGCACCTCGGGTGACACTAGGCAAACTCAGCAGAGGGCAGGGGGGGAGGTGGGCCACTCGATTCTCCCTGGGTGCCGAGGTGCGTCGTGGGGCATCGTGGCGAAGGAGGTTGTGGAGGACACACGTTGCCTTCACGCACACCTCCACGTTGCGTGGATGCTGCCACATCACACGATGGTACATCCTGAACCTGGCTGCCAGCACACCGAAGGCTTGCTCCACCACCATTCTTGCCCGAGACAAGCGGTAATTCCTTCCCGGATAAGGACGCATCAGGTGGCGGCGCAACGGGAAGGCTTCGTCACCCACAAGGAAAAACTCCCTAGAATTGGAGATACATATAGGAAGAAACCTCAGACAGATCCACGACTCAAGGGCCCAACCCTGCCTTGGGTCAGTTACAGTACAGTCATTTGTAGTTTGAAAGTTGTCATTGTAACTTTCAAACTACAAATGACTGTACTGTAACTGACCCAAGGCAGATGGGTTGGGCCCTTGAGTCGTGGATCTGTCTGAGGTTTCTTCCTATATGTATCTCCAATTCTAGGGAGTTTTTCCTTGCCCCTGTCACTCATGGGCTCTCTTTGAATGTCTAACACTCTGCAAAGCGCCATGAGACATGTGTAATGTATTGGCGCTCTATAAGCGACATTAAATTGAAATTGAAATTCAAGGTGTTTGAGGAAATAGTCCCCAACCCTTACTTGGAGGAGCTCCAAAAAATCCCCGTGCCTGATCCCCTGGCCTCACCATTTGATCACCCTCCACTGACTGAAGCTGAGGCTGCGTATAGGTCATGCTTCAGGCAAGGGCCGCCCTAAAGCCAACATATTGGCCCTCTTTGTCCGGGAACTCTCTGCGGATCCGTAGGACCACACAAGTCGGAATGACCACTCTAACCGTTCTCCCTAGATAGCCCCAGCACCAGCTCACAAAGCCTCTGTAGGCCAGATGTCTGCATTGTCTGGCAGAGAGAGCACATTGTAAATTATGTATATACACTGCTAAAAAAAATTAAGGGAACACTTGTTCATAGGAGTATAGCATCAAGTCAGTCACACTTGTGAGATATTGATCTGGCCAGTAATGCAACAGAGGTGGTTGTGAATCAGGTTGACCTGCTTTTATGTCAACAAAATGTACTACAGGTGTAGTAGAGGGCCAACTGTGAGACCACCCCCAAAACAGGAATGGTTTTACAGGTGGTGGCAACTTCTTGACTGATGTTTCACTAGTTTTGCATTTGGATAGGGTCAGTGTTACTACTGGTAGCATAAGCCAATATCTGGAGCCTACAGAGGTTGCACAGGTAGTCCAACTCCTCCAGAATGGCACACCAATGTGTTCCATGGCCAGAAAGATTGCTGTGTCTCCCAGCATGGTCTCAAGAGCATGGAAGAGATTCCAGGAGACAGGCAGTTGCTCTAGGAGAGCAGGGCAGGGTGGCAGAAGGTCCTTAACCTAGTAGGAAGACCAGTATCTGCTCTTTTGTGCAAGGAGGGACAGTAGGAGCTCCAGCAGGTCACTAATGTGAATATTTCTGGCCACACTGTCAGAAACAGACTTTATGAAGATGGCCTGAAATCCCAATGGCCTCTAGAGGGACCTGTGCTCACTGCCCAGCACCGTGGAGCTCAATAGACATTTGTCATAGAATGAAAAATTGGCAGGTCTGCCACTAGAGCCCTGTGCTTTTCACAGATGAGAGCAGGATCACCCTGAGCACATGTGACAGACATGAAAGGGTCTGGAGATGTCGTGGAGAACATGCCTGCAACGTCATTCAGCATGACCGGTTTGGTGGTGGCTTAGTGATGGCCTGGGGAGGCATAGCCTTGGAGGGATGCACAGACATCTGTGGGCAAGACAACGGCACCCTCACTGCTCTTAGGTATCGGGATGAAACGTTCTGACCCTGTACTGGTGCAGTGGGCCTTGCGTCTCTCCTGGTGCACAATGATGGCCACATGTGGCGAGATTGTACAGGCAGTTCCTGGAGGATAAAGGAATTGATACCAATGACTGTCCCCCACACTTCCCTGACTTCAATGCAATAGAACACCTCTCAGTGTTGTTGTTTTGGTCCATCCAACACCCTTCTTTCATTTCATAACACATTTACCAGTCCATATCAGCATAGATATCCAGCATAATGTATCTGATGTGTTTTCAAAGTGTTTCTTTTATTTTTTTGAGCAGTGTAGTTTGGATGTTCTTTTTTTGTGTTACTGTGTAAAAAAAAGTTATTTGATGAAAAAGGACCTGTTTCGTATATTGGCATTAGGAGCACACCACCCCCTCCCCCTTTAGGCTAAAGATGGTTTATCTTACCTTTCATATCCTCTGTCTCGCAGGGGGCCATAGTCAGCTCTATAAATGCTGAGTGCATTTTGAAGGGAGTATATGTTATGGCAGACTGGTTCTAATCCTGGGTGAAGGGTCATACAGGCAACGGGGGTATCGGGATCGTTCATTCTTCTGACCACCTGAGCGGTCACACGTGAATGTAAACAACATTAGCAATTTTAACCAACAAACTTGATTCAACTAAAGCCATACCATAATTATCATTACCAGAGAAGTTTCCTTGCAGCACACATGTTAATGTGAATAACAATATGAATAACCTTTGTCAACAAACTTCCATCAACCACAGTTATGCTAGTTCCATTACCGGGGGCGCAATTCCCGCAAGTGCACCTAGCAGAATATAGGTAGGTAAGTGTTTTTGTTTAGATCATTGTTATGATCAAATGGTCTTTGATTGATAGTATCCAGAAATTCATGCTGTAACTAGCATAGGATTAGCAAGCAACGTCAGTGGCTAAATTGCTTTAGCAGGGTGCTAACCCTTTGTTGTGAAGTAAAATATCTACCTGGAAAGTTGCAGAGACTGTTGACAGTATAAAGAAACAAGTCTATGTTTCAGAATGTTTCCAACTGTTTATTATAACTTGAAAGCATGATGACAATAGCCACAAACGTCCACCTCTTTTAGAAGAAAATTTAAGTTTACATGAAAACATTACCGTTCTGAAACGTTCATCGACAAACGATCAGGAAGCGGTTCTTGTGCTACCTCTTCTTCTTACTCGGATTCAGGATCATAAACATAAGGCTGTATCTCTGAAGACATGTTGTGCCACAGAAGAGCCTTGATTCTTGACTAGCTGCTAGTCTCGCAATGTAAATTGGAGCAGTAGAATCCTCAGTGACGAACTGGAGGTAGCGTCACAGTGCTCTTGGCCAATCAGAGGTGAGCAGATAAGCATGTCATGCAAATTCATGTTAAGAGGCGAAATCCTGTTGTTTGTCCCCTCCCACCTCCCCCTGTAAACTCTCAGGGTATTCATTAGTACTACAGATCACCGCAAAATTAACGAAAAAACGATGAGATGAGACCTTTAAGTCTGAGCTCTTCAGCACCACTCAAGAGTAGCCTATAGAGCAGGAGTGGGCAAACTAACTAAGGGCCTATAGAACAGGAGTGGGCAAACTATTTTGAGAGAAGCATTTTGGTTCGTATTTTGGGGGTTACGTGGAACGTCAACAGAAGTGATCATGCAGGATCACCTTGTGCACCATTAATGTGTATAATAATAATGATGATTAGAATGTGTGATTTTTTACTTTTTTTTACATCGCTACAAAAAAATCCTTGAGGATTTTGGAGAAACCCGAAGCATGGGACTGTCGTGCAAAAGGCTGTCTGTGGACAGAAACACCATTGCCCTGACCGCCATTACTGCTGAAATTATGACTGCGGCCCATGATAATCTCCCTCCGTATGAGGAGGGAGAGAAGCTTGCTGACTTTGCAAAAAAATGCAAGGCTGAGCTTGATTAAAATCCTCACTTGAACGACAAAATTAAGGTTATGAAAAAGAATTCAGAGTTGCTCCCAATTTTGTACAAATTCTCCAAATAGATGTGAGTGAATAGGTGAGTAAAGTCATCAGTTTAGAGTTTTAGTTTTTTTGTTTTAGATCAGTTTTAGTCTCATATTCATATTCTCATTTTTTTTAAAAAATGTTTGCAACATTTTCATACTGTATTTTTAAAAATGGTTGAAATGAAGGGAAAAAAAATTTTGGAACGTAACATTGGAGATCGCTTTCTTTTGCAGCAGTTTAGAAATAGTCATCTTGAACTTGGTATCCTTGCAGAAAAAAATATACCAGTAGATAGAGATAGAAGTACCAAGACTTACCTTCACTGACCAGTGTTAACTTACTTACCCGGACAATAACTCAGTTTACCTGGTAACACTGCAGAAAATACATGGTGATAACTAGAATGGTTATTTGGCAAGAAGCTATTAAAAACATGGGAACCAACCGAATCAGACTTTCTTTTCCAGACGAATTTTATTTTATTTACCTGGAAAATAGTTCAATTTCACCTGGTAACATTACAGTAAATACATGGTGATAACTACAGTGGTTGGAACGAAAGAGATGGATCATTGTGTAATTACTTGGAAAGCAGCTGTTAACAACACTACCTACCCTACCCTCACAATTCAGACTTTCTTATCCTGTCCAATTTCATCTTATTTCCTTAGAAAATAGTTGCTAGTAACCTGATAACATTGCAGAATATTCATGGTGAAAACTAGAATGTAGTTAACCCTCTAAGCGCCACAGGCGGATATAGTCGACAAGATGCGGTACTGAATAAAACAGACAATTTAGTCAAATAGGGTGTCAAATTTCGTTCAAACTCCCTGCCACTAGTTGGTATACATGTCATACTACGTCCCTGACTATACAAAATATTCGAGCAAGGAATATCAGCTGAGCTAGTTTGCGTGTGAGCCTTTGTATCAGACCGGTATTGTGAACGAGTATTAGCATTAGATAATCGTAAACGAGTATTAGCATTAGATAATCGTCTAAACACATCAACAAAATTGACCAGGAATGAAGTGTTGGGTCTTCTGTTCACTGACAGTGATTCTGAAGGGAAATATCTGCCTTCAGAAGATGACTGGGATTCGTTTATTCACACGCGTCCCTGCCTAGCAAGCAATGCTGCAGCTGGACAACGTAGAGATAAGTCCTACACCAAGCACAAACGTGGATCTTTTGCCCAATGTCAGTATTAGTGACAGTATTTCACGGGTCCAGGTGTTCATAGGGAAGTTAGCAGACCCTCATCAGACGTGTTAGTTGGGTGGAGAACAAGAGTAGGGTTTCTTTGCTCCTTCGTCTTCAGTGTGCCTCTCCATAGTTGCGAGGAGGGTAACGTGATGGAGCCTTATGGGTATGTTGGTATGGAGGTCGAAGTGTCCATATGAGAGCTGTGGGGCAATGTAGCAGCAGTGTGGGGAGTCGTAATGAGAATGAGAATGAGAATGGACAGAGCCATGCTGATTCACTCCACTTGGGACGGGCACGTGGCAGACCTACAGGCTGTCGTCAGACAAAATAGGCTACAGGTATAGGCAGTGTGGGGTGGGTTTTTATGGTATGCCTTGCAATGAGAAGTAGGCCTATCATGAAACAGTTAGCAGACCCTCATCAGACGTCTAAAGCCTACCTTACATTGACAGACTTTGCAAAGATTTGGAAAAGATTTTTGAAAGATTACAATCTCAGATCCTCTCACATCTAAAGACAATTCCCGAGGTTCTAGTCACAGGCCAGTCTCAGATTAGGATTTTGCTAAGACTGTGGGTCACTATTTACAAGACTGCTACTAGATTCCTTCAAATTATTTCCATCGTGCACTAGGCTACACGTCATCATTTGCATTTCGCATTTCTGCAGCATTGTTTCATAGACGGAGCCATGCGAATTCTCTCCACTCGGCCGACGCGCGTGGCCGATGTAAAAGCTGCCGTCAGACAAAATAGGCTACAGGTGTAGGCAGTGTGGAGTGGGTTTTTATGTTATGCCTTGTAATGAGAAGTACCATGAAACACTACAAGTGTCACCTGGATGAATAGGGATTCATTATCTTGTGCATTCCCATCATATCTTGCCATTTATTATTTACACTATTGATTTACTATTTCCCTGACCATTTAGTATGGCACAATGTGTGTTCTTTTTGTGTTCATGTCCTTGTGATGTGTATGTCTGTCAACTAAAGAAAACGAAACAAAACAAAACTCACAGAAAAAAACACAAAGTGGCAGATCTAAAGGCCATAATCAGACAAAATACAGGTGTAGGCAGTGTGTGGTGGGCCTTTGTGTTGTGACCTGCAATAAGAGGTACGACACCATGAAACACTACAAGAAGTGTCATCTGGATGAATAGGGATTCATTATCTGTATAGCAAAAGGCCTACTACATAAATTCGCAGCATCATCATCATTCCTGTCATCTTGCTATTAGTAGCCTATGATGATTTACTATTTCCTTTACCATTACAGTACAATGTTTGTTCTTTTTGCGTTTTCATGTCTTGGTGATGTGTATGTCTGTCAGCAAAAATATTATTAATATTTTTATAATAATATAAAAAAAATCATGAAAATTCAAAAATCTGGATGGCCGCCACCATATGATGTCATTATGATGTCATCATATGCAAATTAGTTGGAGACATTTAAGCCCTACATACACTTTGGGCCATCCTTAATATTTCTATAATTTACAGAAAGTCTCTATCTCTTATCACTTTTAAGTTAAAGCCTTTTGAAATGATTATGTCAAAATTGAACGTTTTAGGAAAAAACCTCTGGCGCCTGAAGGATTAATTACACAAATTCTGTAAACAACAACACTTTCGCCTTGGACACATTTTGCAGGAGTGTGTGTCACTTGTCACAAATACCATACCAATAAATCAAATAGAGCTCTGAGCAACAAAGATGGCAAATCTGGCAAGCTAGCAGAGGCTCTGGCTAGCCACTTTGATGCAGCTTACATATGGGCATTTGCTTTTTTCATGCAACAAGCAGATATATCATGTCATTCTCTTTTAAAAAACAGATCTTACAATGGGATGAAAATCAACGAACACGACAACATATGTTTTTGGCCATAACTTCATCATTTGTGACGTGAAAATGCTTAAGAATTTTATCTTTTCTTTCCCTGGACCTGCTTACCTGAAATCGCGAAAACGCAATGGTGCCTCCTGGGATCGTCGCACAAATAGTGACGTCGTGCACGAAATCGCGTCAAAATAAATTACAATAAAAAAGTATAGTGTTCATATTTTTTATCCTTTCAAAAAACATGAAAAATAGAAACGTAATGTTTTAATTATGAAAATACACGTATATTTAGATATGACTTAAAAACACCACTTCTTCTTCTTCTTTGACAAAACGGGCAAAATACCACTTCTTTTTCTTTGTTGTTTTATGGCGGATTAGACTCCATTTAGCGTATTACCGCCACCTATAGGATGATAATACATCACTGACATCAATGTCATAAAAATAATAATATAAAAAAGAAATCAGGTGATATTTAGGGTTACATGTCGGCAGGCCGACATCCTGCCAGTCCGACATCCCTTTCGTCCGACATGCCGCTATTCAGACATGGTGTTATTCCGACATGCTGCCAATCCGACACATTTTAGTACCCCCATTCCGACAGTTTACAAATCCTATTTTTTTCCCACGTCAATTCTGTCATTCGGACCTATATGAGCCCGACGGACGCAAAGTGCGTCAAAAAACACACCCATTCTTCTCTGTTACATAGACCTCTGAAGTTCGCCTACAAAAAAGCCACCATCTTTGCCCAAATAAGGAGATCTGGTATCTTGATATTTTTTCTATGGGAAAATGACATGGGGATTTTCAATTATCGCACCTGTTAAACTCTCACGGGGATGATGACATTGGAAATGCAGACGTTTTTCACTACACAGTTTTGTCTACTGCCGTCCAGTGGGTACGGTAGGTGAAGACGGCACACTCTGATCTTTGCTACCCCAGAGCTAACTTACCATGCAACTTGACATAGGCAGTTAGCTTCAATTAACTCCGGGATCTCCTAATATGGGCAAAGATGGTAGCTTTGGATACTTTTTGTAGGCGAACTTCAGAGGTCTATTGCTCCACGATTATTAGTCACAGCGAGATGAGACCTATATTGCATGAAAGAGCTCAGAGCCGGGGCTTTCCAACGAGACTAGACACGTGTCTGTACGATCAAGTATGAAAATAAAAATAAAATCATGAATTTAAATGAAAGTATATCATATTTACAGTCTATATTGCTCTGCGTTCACCCACGCAGCCACTGCTCTCTTGAATTACTCCGGGGCCAGGCATCGCACAGACATAACACGCATATCAAATGAAAGAGGAGAAACAGAGCTTTCCATTGATACCAAACACATCGATCCTTTTGTGTTATAGAAACAGATGAAGTGACAAACAAATAAGAATCATAGGCTATAGCTTCGGCTACCACTTTCGTTTGATTTACTCGTGAAACCGTGGTTAAAAAGATACGGCTTGCATGTCAGATAAAAGAGGAGAGCTAGAGCTATCCACAGATACCAAATACAACCTTCTTAGCCATAAAATAGACGAAGTGACAGCAAAATAATAACTTCATTTAGCTCCACTTAGTCCGCGAATGATGAGACAGAGAAGAAAACTTGCCATGTCTATAAAACTGCTTTCACTTCCCCGAGTCGTGCACGCAACAGATACTAACCCTAACCCTAACCATATCAAGAAGTCTTCACAATGACATTTTAAATGTGAATCTTTATTATTTTACACAATTGGATATAGTTATGACATTAATAGCCTATTAATGACCTCATGTCGGAATGGCACGTTGTTTGAAAAAAAAGTTAAATACCGCCACTGCGACCATGAAAAAAAAAATGTCGGAGTGGTGGGACTTTCTCCCATAAAGAGACATGCCTCCACTACGACAATTGGACGTCAATGTCGGAGTGCTGGTATGTCGGAATGAACGGCGGTAGCCGATATTCAGAAAGATTTATCTTAATGTTGTTCCAACTGCATTTTAGCAAAGTCAAACGTTGTTTGTTAGGGACTGGCCTGCTTAAGCAATAAACAAATACAAATAGGCTAACATACATATTCATGCAGTAGACTTTCCTTATATAACCCTCTAAGCGCCACAGGCGGATATAGTCGACAAGATGCGGTACTGAATAAAACGGCCGATTTAGTCAAATAGGGTGTCAAACTTCGTTCAAACTCCCTGCCACTAGTTGGCAGACATGTCATACTACGTCCCTGACTCAGAATTACGTCATGCTTCTATACAAAATATTCGAGCAAGAGCGCTTTGAATGAGTTCAAAATATCAGCCGAGCTAGTTTGCTGTGAGCCATTGTACCGGAGCGGTATTGTTAACGTAAACGACTATTAGCATTAGATAATCGATGTGTGTGGTGTGTCGGAAAATGGGACATTTTATTTTTAATTGTTTCCTGCCTGATCAAAACCATTCAGGAATTATTTATGCAAAAGTGAAACGTTCGTAATTCATTCTCCCTCCTTCGCTTTCGGTTCGGAATGAAACAGCATAAGAGAGCATAAACCATATAGGCTAGTTTCTCCTGTAGGCCTA
Source organism: Sardina pilchardus (assembly GCF_963854185.1). NCBI lineage: Eukaryota > Metazoa > Chordata > Actinopteri > Clupeiformes > Clupeidae > Sardina > Sardina pilchardus. The sequence goes on from NC_085016.1 coordinate 56,033, forward strand.
TTTAATTTGACAAATTTGACAACAGCCAGCTTACATTTCAAATAAACATATAGCTTAATGTATACATAGCCAAGAGGTTTGTGGTGCGTCGGAAAATGGGACATTTTGGGGCAATTGCTCTGTCACTAGTTTGGAGTTTAACACGGTTTTAAACTCGGTGGTGAAGCAAGAAGTCACGTGACAACTTAAGCTCTATTGCTGTGTCATATGCACCTGTGGTTTAACCTGCTGCTGCGTTTTACCTTGATCTCAATTGCTGTGTCTTCAAGGAAATTCAAATCACCCACTAGAGGGCGCATTTATTGCGTGTTAGTCTAATCTCGGAAGGGACATGGTTTTACGGTAGACTAAAGGCTGGCTTACATTGCACGATTTTGGTCTGTTTTAACAGTCGCCGACTACTTTTCCAAAATCGGGCGGAAATCTTGCCAGTTGTACTAGAATCTCGGCGCGCTACCGTCATCTAAATCGTTTAGTGTAAGGTGCCAATCTTAGAGGTTTTAAGTCTGTCGGAGTCAGTCTTTTTCTAGTTTTGCCGTTACGACAATATCAAACATGTTTGATATTATCGTAAGTCTTTTCAGTCGTGGCTCATGCAAATAGTGACGTGAACATTAAAAACCAATAGTGACCTCGGTCGACGAACACGAAAACGGAAGGGGCAAAATAGGCGACAGCTGTAGCCTGTATGATTATTTGTTATTTCATTTCTTATAATTTATTAGTCGGCTATTCTACGTGACAGAACAACTCTATATCTGTTAGTGATGTCACACTATCAAACAATGCTGCAGAAACGCGAAAAAAATACTTTGATATGAGTAGCCTATCATGTGAGTTCCTGTTGATGATGACGTATAGCCTAGTGCACGATGGAAATAATTTGAAGGAATCTAGCAGCAGTCTTGTAAATAGTGACCACAGTCTTTGCAAAATCCTAATCTGAGACTGGTCTGTGACTAGTCTGTGACTAAAAACTCAATGAATTGTCTTTAGATGTGAGAGGGTCTGAGACTGTAGTCTTTCAAAAATCTTTTCCAAATCTTTGCAAAGTCTGGCAATGTAAGGTAGGCTTAAACCATAGTTTGCAGGATAGCTAGATAGGTGACAGCTTACACTTCATAAACCGACACATACACACACTGTTGGCTAGTTTGGACTTATTACACAGTAGGCTACAATAAAGGCTACAAGATAGCAGTTGCTTAAGTTGGCAAATGCCTAACTAAAAATGTACAAAGAATGAGTAGGCCTATTCGTAAAATAGCCTAACGCACGGTAGATCGTACCATCAACCCTCGATTATGGTCTCTATTTAGGCTACTTAGGCTGCGCAAAGCATTTATTTGAGGCAGACTTCCAGACAGGAACTTTTGTTACGTGCGTTTTATTTATCACCAGGCTATTAAAAGTGGTTTTCAGTTTAGTTTGGGGTTTAATTTACTTTTGGACTGTTTGGTGATGTTGCTAAAGAGAGACTGATGGGCACTGAAATATTATTATATTTGAAGGTTCACTATTAAGTTTCATGTCGTTGAAACGGATTTCCACCCGCTGTTTGCGGGAGGCGCTTTCATTCATTCAATGACTGAATAGAATAGAATAGATACTTTTTTGATCCCGCGAGGGAAATTCGTTTCTCTGCATTTAACCCAGTCTATGATTTAACCCAATTTAATCGAATTAGTGAACACACACAGCACACACACAGTGAGGTAAATCACACACTAACCCAGAGAAGTGAGCTGCCTGCCCAACCAGCGGCGCTCGGGGAGCAGTGAGGGGTTAGGTGCCTTGCTCAAGGGCACTTCAGCCGTGGTGGACTGGTCGGGGATCGAACCGGCAACCCTCCGGATACCCCCCTGTGCGCTGTGAAACCTTATTGTGTAACCTAGATTGAGGTTTTTCTTTAAATTATCGGCAGGCCTATATGAAACATAAAAGGTATATTCTCATTTGACCATGCTATGCAGTTAACCGAAATGGTTAGTCTCCACAGTAAGCCCCTTCTTCTATTTGAGCTGCAGCGACGAGTTATTATGCATACAGCGGGGCCATCTCGCGGCGACATTGCGAATGCGTTGCTATCTCAAACCATTTGAGAGTTTAGAGCTGTAGGCTAGGTGAACATCAGAACATTTGAAAACGTCTGCCCCTATCCGACACACTAACATGCATTTCACAGGCATTAAAGACAGTTATGACATTATGTAGCCTACACCGCACAGATGCATTTTGCCTAGTGTAGGCCTGTTTAGGCTGACAAAATACGTAGCCTAGTCCCACATCGATTCGTAAAGGCTGGAATGCGCACGGAGCCATGGAATTGAGTTTAGTGCCCAGCATAATTTGTCCATAATTGGGCTGAAGTGTGGCGATTAATAGGCTTATTTTTGCTCCTCCGTGTAATGTTCTATTTAATTTGTGACAATTGATTGACTGACTGATTTAATGTTATAAATAACATAGCCTACTGGATAAGATTTCAGATTCAGATTCCACAAAAGTAGCCTAGACTATTTCATGATATATTTCAACATTATTTGCGCTTTAGTAAAATGTACTTTACATTTCCAAAGTGTTTTGGCACTTAGAGCGCATTAGCCACAAGAGACATAAAAAGTATCCCGTCAAAATCCTGAAATGCGTTAAAGGGATATTCCGCCATTTTTGGAAATACGCTCATTTTCCACCTCCCCTCGAGCAAAACAATCGATATTTACCTTGTTCTCGTTCATCCAGCCATTCTGTGAGTCTGGCGATACAACTTTTAGCTTCAGCCTAGCATAGATCATTGAATCGGATTAGACCATTAGCTTCTCGCCTGCTAGCTTCATGTTTAAAAGTGACTAAGATTTCTGGTAATTTTCCCATTTAAACCGTGTCTCCTCACAAGTTAGAAAGTGCAATAAGACCAACTGAAAAAGAAACCTGCCGTTTTTCTAGGCTGATTTGACATGGAACTACTCTCATCTGGCGTAATAATCGAGGCAAGAACAAGAACACAAGTTGCGCTTCGGACATAGCCTTATGCTTTTAGTGAAAACTGGCCCCGTGACCTCATGAAACCATTAGTGACAGCAAAACAAACCTAAACAAAACAGCCAGATGCCTCTTCATACAATAGGCCAGGGGTCTCAAACTCAAATGAGCTGGGGGCCACTGTAACCAACATCAACTGGTTGGGGGGCCGCATAGTTGCCCCCCCCCCCCAAGTCTGTGGTTTACGAAGGTGTAAATAATGTATAGCCTACCTATCTAATCAGCATATGATGTCTGGATGACAACTACCTCGAATTATGCACCTCTCAGTAAATACTGAATGTTGAACATATTTGAGCAGTTTTACTTTACTTTTTTTGTCCTTTCCCCTACATAAGAAATTAACAGCAAAACAGTCAAATGTAAACCAACAACAGTAAACTATGGCTACGCCTACTAGGCTACTAACACAAAGCTTTTGTATACAATGAAGTAGCCTGGTCAAATCAGTGCCTGTCAAGTGACTTTGTAGTTTTTCAGCTGTCTGTACGGGGTCCAGGACACTATCATCTCAATTACCACTGGCACCTCCATTTATGTTGGGCAGAGGGTCGAAGCATGGTAGCCGCTTAGAAAACACTGTCGTTCACTCAAAAGACGCACCTTCACAGACGCACCCAGATCACTGTCAATTACGATCGATCATAATCTCCAAAAGGCAGACATACTTCAGAATCAGACACGTGAATAACAGACCCAAGACCTCATCAAACATGATTTTTTTGTTTCAACATTTGATGTATTTCTGCTTCAGTTTGTGCAAAACTATGGCTTGCATGCATCGCTTCCGCGTCATTACAAACCGCACGTCTCCGGCGTGTAGTTTGTAATGAGGGGGCTAGTTCGTGAAAACGTTTGAATCGAAACACTTGATGTCTTGCAGGTGGAGTCTAGGCTACAAATGAGATTTGTCACCGTACCTCCCGTCTGTTTTAACCCGTGTCGTTTATCGCATAAAAAATACCCCCAAGGGGCGACTTAGGCTACATTATTATTTTGACAGAAAGTTGCGGGCTGGAACATGTTGCAAGTAAACAATTGCTAATTCGTGTTGTTGTCACGAGCCTGAGCTATGGTAGCGCAGCCATAGAGCCCAGCCCACGATTGTTACAAAATATAAAATGCCCAGATGCATCTGCGCGGGCCGCACTAACATTAAGCTTCGACTTCAGGCCGGGGGCCGCAAAATATCGTCTCGCGGGCCGCGAGTTTGAGACACCTGCAATAGGCTAACAGAGGACACCTTCATAAACAATACCAAGTTTTATCGTGAGACTAGGCTGTTAAAAGCAGAAAAGATGTTCAGCTTGCTTCGGGATTTAATTCACTTTTGGATTGTTTGGCTAGTGGTAAATGCCGACATTCCTAACCCTGCTCACAAGTGCCACCTGGTGGTTGTTTGGGTCATTGCAGCTTCACTTGGGAAAAATGAATAAAATACACGTGATTCACGCGTGAGGTCGCGTGAGGTCTCATGAGAATCTCATGTGAAAGCGGCCAATGTCAACCAACACCCACTGTATGAACGCGCGGGGGCACCCTCGGCTTCCGATATTGACGCCAGGGGGCTTGACCATGCGTCCTCGTTCGACGAGTTGGGTGTGAGACCGTGTTGGCTGATCGCTGCACCACCACACAAAGGCTACACAAAATGCACTTCCCTTAACGGAATACTTATTGTGCGTTGATGGTGGGCCTTCTGCAAAACAGTCGCTCCAGCTCGCCGTCTCCGTACAGCTGCCGGCTTTTGTGCTGTCTTCCCCGTCGGCATTCTCCTCACCTTGCTCAGGTTCCCTAATATCCCCCTCGCCTCGGTGGGCAATCAGCAATGAACCAATGCCATTGCTTCCCATAAATCCCACAGGTGTCCACAATCTGTCCATTATACATACAAGTCATTACCCATCCCCAGCCCTGGTCCTGCAGGTGTGCGCCATTGTTCACTTCAAACACGTCAAATACATTACAAACATTACATATTCCATGATTCAGGCTTCACAGCATAATTACATAAAACAATCTATTCCCCTGACAGACACGACATATACAGTAATTGCACATGCCTTGACCGACAGAAGCACTTAGAAGACCAAGCTATTAACAAGGTGAGTAGCCTCAACTCTCTCCTCAGAAAATAAATAGGCTATATGTATTTTATTTTCACCAACTCACAATGTTTACAGACTTAATTTAGAAGGAATGATTATATAGTATTCCTACAATTAAAAGTAGACAGACGTTTTTAAAAGCCAGCACTTGATAATCTCTGGCAACGGCAAAGTAGGTAGGCTATCATATGGTGTGGGTTGAGCCTCCCAAGTGAATAGTGGTGACTGAATTATTAGCTCAAAATATGCCACTTTTTGTAGACTATTATAAAGTTTCAACACCCATTTCTGGCTGAAGAACAGACTAGGTTATGGCTACTTAAAAAATGTGGACAATGACAGAATTCTCATTTCATAGCCTATGAAACAACCATGTAACCATGAGGTAATTTGCTAGCTTGTAACGAGTGGTGGCAACAATGTAGAGTGCCGTGTCGTCTGCCAAAGTGACAGTTCGACGGAATTAAACATTATGTCGAAGTTCGAGACTAGTTGAAACATTATGTTCGAGGCTAGTTTAAATTAAGTTTGAGACTATTTGAAACATTATGTCGACCTTAACACTAGAAGCGCCAAGCGCCGGTCATTTGACCGCTGACGCGTATTCCTAGAAGCGCCGTGTGGGTTTGACCTAGATATACCTAGAACTGCCGGGCTGCGGTCATTTGACCGCAGCGATTACAAAAAAAAAAAAATCTTTTCACTCGATTAAATTCTAGGACCCTACGTTCACGACTTTTCCTAAATACGCGTGTTTTGTCACCCAGAATTTTTACATGATCAAAAGCACACCGGTACAAGCTAGTTTAGAGCTATTTTGCGCTCACTTATGTGACAACACTATGTTGTCTTGCGTTCGGCCATTTTTGTCCAGGCTGCTATTCTCTTTTCTCACAGCAGATGTCGCAAGGATTTCCTGTCAGTCGGGCATGAGAATAATATTTTACCATAAAACATATCGTTTATATATGTGCAATATGTATTATATATGTGCTTTATTTTAATAACTATTTTTCATTTACATGGCATAGTCTATGGAGGCGATTTACAGTGGTAAAATGCGAGTTTGTTTTGAAAACGTTGCGACAGGCCTACATGTGTAAAACATATTTTCGTCGTAGCCTATTTATGTACGTAGGGCGCGTATGCCTACGTACATTCATAGTTGTATATCTTATCTTCTATTTGTAGGCTATCTTTTAAAGCTCAGACTAATGTATAAGCATTTTCTTACATATTTGCTGGACAGACTGAGTTACGTCAAGTCAAACACCTATCCTAACACAGTTTTTGTATACTGTCAAGTGGCGCAGCGTTAGCACTCCTGTCTGCAACGCCGGAGACCCGTGTTCACATCCTGGCAGGAGCGAAATATAGATTCTTCGATCGAATTTACTGACCGTTTTTCAACGTCGATGAACAATTATTTTTTGTTAATGGTTTTTAATAACAACCTATCTGAAATAAACGGATGAATCACAATATGTTTAGGCCTACCATTAACGAAAAAACATTTCGCCAGCCAATCATTTTCTGCCGCCATCTGACAAACTTTGACTAAGCCAGTTAGACTTTTTGCATCTAAAAATAATTATATCATAGTGACACGCGAAAAAATAAACGATAGCTTAGAAACTAGGCCTGCATGAGATTTTCCCACTGGACACACCACATCAGTATTGTGCTCGTTGCTACGATACACAGGACTCGCAGTGAGTTGACGACCAATGAAAATGACATGGGGAAAAGAAGGAAACAAAGTAGAACTACTTCTAGCATGATTTTGATCTCACCTTAGGCCTACATACTTTCCTAATTCCTACGTTACTCAGACTTTTGTTAAATCGTCAGGGCCCGGTTGCACAAACACCAAAACCAAAGATTGATGATATTAACCAAATATTCTGGAACAGATGGATTTACAGCATTGAGCGTGATAGGCTATTAGGCTACTGCTGCGACTTCCACCGTTTCCTTTCCAGAGATTGCTGCGCGTTCACAACGCAATGAACGCATGCAGTCTACATTGAAGTGAAACGTGCAGAACGTTGTCCAAAACAATACAATAACATTGTGTGTTGATATCTAATACAACACATCTGTAGACATGAAGTGGCAACTAAAGCCATTATCAGTCATGAAAACTTTGGCGGCTGCATTAAGGTTTTGGCTGAGCCAGCTAGCCAGCCAACAACTTCATCAGCCAGCCGTTCTCAAAGCAAATGGCTTCGGGGTCTATACATAACACTATCCATTGCAGCCTATATGAAACCGATCATCCCCCCTCCCCCATACACTCGTCTAGGCTAGGCTACAGACATCACCGAGGCAATGGACAATTAACTGCCTCCCCACCCCCACCCCATCTATCTGTCCCTGCCTACTAGTCTGTAGGCTGACTGTTTAGGCAACTCGTGGAAGAATGCGCAATGTTTCATCGCATATGCGCGTTTCAGAATGTTCGAATTCGCCAGCGCGCCTGTAGTTATGTGAATAGAAAAGAATAGAATATAGCCTATTTTATTGATGCCTTGTTCAAAAGGACTTCCGTCATGAATAGCTTGGGAATCGAACCGACACCCCTTGGGTCCTGAAGCCGAAGCTCTAACCATTGAGCTACTACCTTGCTTAACAATCATGTGAAAATGTGTGTCTCAATGCTGAATCTCGAATTCACATAGAAGTTAGCTTAAATTGTAGAAACAGGCCTATAGCTTTTTTTCAGCAGACATCTCAAACATAGCCTATACATTCGCAAAACGGAGAATATCATTCACTCATTATTTTAAATTAGGCCTATGCTACTTCTCACGCCTATGCCTGCTCAGCATAGCTCTCTCTATCTCCCTCCCTCCGAGGTAGCTAGCCTAGACCCTATAAGATGCTTCTCCCTAAATGAATGAAAGTTGTTTTAGAAAGTAGCCACGGTAGCCTGTAAAATGCGGTATGAAATCCTGGCTACTGTGTAATTGAAACCAGACTGTTAGGCTCTTTGTTCCAGGTGACTAGGTCCGATCATTTTCGGCGGCGCGAACCTATTAAATTAATAGAAGTGAATTTGGGGAGTGAATTAGAACTAGCCACATTCACTTTTAGAGCATTTTAGTTGAAAGTCAAGTTTGCTTAAGGTTTGTTCAAGAACTCTTCCAACGTTTTTACCTCAAACAACACAAATCAACACAAATCAACACAAATACATGAACAGATAACTCAAACGTGCTGTATGTCATAATGAAACAAACAACCACAGATTATCAACAACACGGTCTGACACGAATGACACATGGCTTAGTGCAAACTGAATTTATGACCAAACGATTTCATTCGTGCACGAAGCGCCATCTAGCGATCATTATGTGTAAGTAAAAGCCTCCCAGTCTAAGGACTCAGCGGTCATTTGACCGCCTCGCCGCGCTTTAAGTAGTTCACAACAGCACGGCGCTTCTAGTAGGTCGTCAAAGCGGTCAAATGACCGGGGCGCGGCGCTTCTAGGTATAAGTGGGTCAGAACGGCGCGGCGCTTCTAGTGTTAATCTCGACATTCAAATATAGTTTGGAGAGGGGACTATAAGCTACTTGTTACAATGTTGCTCTGATGTAATTCGCTTTAGCGAGTGTTTGCAACAATGTAGAGTGCCGTGTCATCTGCTAAAGTGACAGGTCAACGGAGTAGGCTATGGTCACACTTTTTTTTTGAACTCGATATGCCGAATTTAAACTTTTAAGTTTGAGACTAGTTGAAACATTATCTCGACATTTCGTCTTTATTCTCGACATTCAAAACAAGTTTGGAGAGAGCAAGCAAACGCTCCACAGTATAAGGCCTAGCTGCTAGCTGTGTCACTGATAGTTAGTCTCAGATTTGATCAGTTGGCCGACAATTCAACAAAAATCATTGTGTAACGTTAGATGACTTGGTGAGGAGTTGCTTTTCAATCTGGTTTTGAATGTCGAAAAGAAAAACGATTTTTTTAAAGCAAACATGATATTTTAAGTTTTTCCTGAAATGTCGAGTTTATTTTCATCATGGGACACATTTTTTGTCCCTCATGTGTGCCCCTAATAGCAAAGAGTATAGAAGTACCAAGAGGCGAAACTCCATTGACGTTTTGGCAACAATCGCCAGATGGCCCTGTTGTCGCGTGTCCGCCATTTTGGACTGAATCGCTACACACTATGAACAGTAGCGGTAGCATATAACATAGTAACAAAGTACCTCTGTAAATTGTAAAAAAGAAAACAATGTTGTGCTATCAACTGTAACAATTACCAATGTACCGCTAGTCAAGTAGCATTTCACAGATTCCCAATAGACCAAGAGAGGTAAAGAGGAAAACGTTTTTGTTAACGTTATTGAAGTTAGCTGTTAGGTGATGTAACGTTAAAGTTGCTATGCAGTTAGCTAACATCGTATTTGGTTGAAATGAAGCCAAGACTATAAATTGATTTTTTAAATAGCAAATTCCCAGGGAAATATGAACGCATAACCTGACAAATGGCCGTTTCGTTAATTCATGAATATAATTAATTGACATTTAATTTAGGCTACATCACTACATTAACGTTACTGAGTCAGGAACGTTAGCCACAAGCAAATATTAAGCCTACCTGCTCTCTTGAAGGCAATGTCAACTCTGATGAACGTTATGATAATCCAATTAATGATCCTGTTGATGTTTCTTCAGCTCCAGTAAAGTAAACGTTACTGTTACCGACAGTTAGTTAGGTACACATTTAGAAAGTAAACGAGTGTACTCTTTAGTGAACGCCAGCCAGCAGCGACAGGAGGAATGTCTCATCTGTCAAGTTCAGCATCGTCTTTGCAGTAGCACACCTGGTGTAATACCATAAATCTCCGAACGGTTGTGGTCTGTTATTTACTTATTCTGTTAAAAGCAAAGACCTTTACTTTATTTGGAGCAGGCTTTTCGAGTCTGCTATTTCTTTCTTGTCATGATTTGGGGATTTTTGGTAGTCTATACAAAAATGCCTTCCTGTGAAGCAGGGTGTCAAACATAGAATGCTAGAGTGTGGGAAAACGAGGTCTTATTTCAACAAATCTGACCCACTGTGTCTGACACCCCTGCTGTAAAGCTATTAGGCTATATGAATAACATGCAATCTACCAAAAGTGTTTGTTTGGCTAGTGTGAGCATTGTTAAGGGTTTTTTCTATTAAATGAAATTATGCACAACATTTTGAAGGTGTGCCAGATGGGTGCAGAATTTGAGGAACCGTACCTTGATAGGGATCAGCTCCCAGTGGCTTCATCAGAGTTACAGGGTGTGCAGTGCACATTTCAACGCCAGCCGATTATGTGTAATGTGTATGTTTAATTGAAAATATATTGTAATAGTATATGGTTATGGTTATGCTATTTGGCAGACGCCTTTGTCCAAAGTGACATATAAAATATAACCCTCTGGAGTCTAAAGCCCCCCCCCTGGGAATTTGAAAACTGTTCCAAACACACATCTCAATCTCTGCTAGTTTTTATCTTAGAAACACATAAGTGACACCATTAGAAACCTTTAATCAACTAGTTTCCAAATATATATGTTTTAGATAGAATGTGTCAATGGCACTTTGTAAAAACAATAAAAGAAAACCCTAGGATTTCAGTCCTCTCACCTGCAGCAGGCCCATTCAAAAGTCTATTCACCTTAATTTGCATTTGAAAGAGACACTCACCAAGTGACCCATTTAGTCTGACTTTTTTCCAATTTGTAGTAAAACTACATAACATATTTGAATGCTCTTTTTACTTATATGGAGCCAAAACTGTTGTTTTCAAGGTAAACTTCAAAAGCCTTAGCTATATATATTTAAAGTGTGTTTTTTACCTTTGACCTTTGAAAATATTTTTAAATTGTTGTGTTTACACTGAATTATAATAAAAAGTAACTGCATTTGTGGATTTTAGGCCTGGGCTCAAACTTCAGATCTAAAATAAGCTCAGTGAGTGATCCACACGGTTGGTCTGGGGAAAAGCTATTAGATAGCGGCATGGAGTTACACACCAGTAAGTGCAGGTAAGTTGTATGTGAAAAGGAGTAGTGTAAAAACACTCTTGTGTACATAATAAAGTTATTCAATAGAGTGAGAATCCACCACATTTTACGGACCCAAACTCGACAACTATCAGCCCAAACGAAAGCTCAACAGAAAGTTTTTAAGGGCCATCTCTAGGCTTTCCCCCTGAAAACCGCACTGTTCCTACTCTAGAGGCCACAGCTCCCACCCAGTTTGGCCTACCATCAAATGCTTGACCTCTCTGGAAAGCTAAGACACAGAGGCTTCAGTAGATACAATCAGAATAACTGTGATGTACTGACACAGGGCCACAGAGGCTAGAATATAGTTTTTTCTTCCTGGTGGATTGCAAGCATCTCTGAACTGACCACATATCAGTCCCTCTGAGCCTCTAGGAAACACAGCTGAGGCCTAGCACCAGGTCTTGTGAAGCTGTGTGCAAAAGTAGATCAATATAGCATGAAATATGAGTGCTGTAGACCATTATATGCCAAGGTATCCTCATGCGTTTAAAAAATAAAAAATACCTATGGAAACTCCCCATAGGACTTTTAGCTATCCAAAATGCATACTGACAATCAAATGCTTACTGCACATGAACCCCTTTGTGTAGAAGCATAATCTTGGTCTCAAAATAAAGGTAACACTCTGAGGTTTCCTGTAGACCTTTTGGATTGTATGTCAGGTGTTCCGATACAGAGTGACTACACAAAATATGGAATAGTTACACAAAAGCCTCTATTTTTGCATTTACTTTGTTGGATGAATGGTTGTATATAAGATAGACTAGACAAAGCTGAGGAGGGGGAGGAGGGCATTTTTGATTAAATTGAATTAAGTATTAATTGAGTTATTATTATTTGAGATTAATTAAATTAGAATAATACTAATTGAAATTAAATAACTTTGTAAAATAAATTTGTTTTGTGAAATGCAGGCAGAAATGTACTTACCATCACCAAATTCATTACTGTTCATTGTGATGAATTTTCTATTACTATTAAATATTCTTTCTTGACTAATGTGCTGTCCCTTTCATCTAGCCTACTCACTGTTCATTGTGCTTTGGCTTTTTCAAGGAATTTGTCAATCATTTCATGAGGAACTGGGCTGTTGTAAAATTGTGCTGTGGCTCCTTTAAGAGATGCCCATGCAATCGTAATGCAACCAAAACATGGTTAAACATGGTTATTGAATGGTCGCTAAAAAGTTGAAGTTTATTAATACAATGTTGTAGGCTATACAGTGTGTGCGTTGTCAGCAATTAACCCACTAGACAAAAAGCCAAGCCCTTGTTCATCTGCTGGCCGGCAGAGGAAAATGGAGTTATCTTCAAAATTATTGGGGTAAATAAATTGTCTATTTGACAGCTTCAAACTATGACGAAATGTATTTATTATACGGATCCATAAGCATTATTTTGATGTGCATTATTCAACACGCCGTTTTAGTTTAGGCTATTAATGTAGGCTAGCCTATAATATTAAAAACTACTGCCTAATTCCCGTAACCGTGTCGTTCAATTCTATGACAGTTGCGTTGCGTTCAGTCCAAGATGGCGGCGCTACAGCTGGGTCATGGGTGCGATTGTTGCAATGGAATGTTCTATTGAGTTTCGCCTCTTGGTACTTCTATACTCTTTGCTGATTGCCTATATAGGATACTCCATCATGGCCTAGCCTACTCTGAAAGGGAAAATAGTAGCTTAAGCTAAGCTAGTCCAGGAGTGTGTTCCATATATGCTAAAGTAGCCTAGGCTATGAGACTATGCTAGGTTACGACAGAAGTCCAACTTTAATTGAAAGAGTTTATCAAAATTGCTGTAGCAGCATGACTAAAACTTACCCGCATTCTGATCCATCTTCATTAATCATGGGTTCCCTCCCAGTTATCCCATGGTCCTTAGTGTCCTCTCTTCGTTTGTCATTTTGTATGCTTTGATTTGAACATACATGTAAAATGCATCGTGGAAATCAATATAAAATTCATGCCTTGCAATGTATTTGTCCTTATTTTTTTAGATGAGCACTGAATGTACAGTGCCTTATCAGAAGGCACCTGTGAGGATGCGTTGTGTTGCTGCACAAGGACGCCGGTCGGCCACCTCCTTTCAGGTGACCAACGGAGCAGTGCATGCTCAGTGGGCGCAGGTAGAGATGCGTGTGCTCACTGATGGCAAAGAGCTCTATGTTCTAACACTGTCTGAGGAAAAGGCTAACAAAGTTGTCCTCGATCAGACTTACGTGTCCAAACGCTTAGCTGTGAGGAATGGGAGAGCCTTCTTCAATGATGATACAGTGGCTTTTAAATCTTAAGATTTAGCTGTCAGCCCTGAGCTCATTAGGAGGTCCGCGAACATACTATGCCCTCCCTCTAAGCACGTGACCATAGCTGAAAGCAAGACTGCTGATAGCTATGTCACAGTCAAGGGGCAGGTCACCTCGGTAAGTTACATCAATCCTTAAGGTGGTTAAGTTAGGTTTACTTTATGCAGTGGAGCAAGTTTCAATGCAATGTACATTATAGAACAAATGATTGTTAATGATATGGTATGATGGAAGTATCTCAATGCATGCCAAGTCACATCAAGTGACACATACAGCAAACATCACCTCACCATCGGCTAGCACCTTTAAATGGAAGTGGTATAAATGACTTTTGTCTTTCTATAGTCGGCAGGCCAACACCAGGAAATGTGCTTAGAAAACACTTTTGATGGCATTTTTTGTTAAAAGTTGGCAACCATGCTAGAAGTTATTAGAGGGCTCTGAGTTTCCAGAATCCAGCGGTTGCCAAAATCATATTCATAATTTAAGGTCAAATTTGAAGGTCAAAAGGTCAAAAACAATGCATTTTATGGTTTGTCTATTTGGGGGGCTCTATTTTCATAGCATTCTTTTTAAAAAGTTGGCAACCATGCTAGAAGTTATCAGTAGGGTCTGAGGTTCCAGAATCCAGTGGTTGACAAAGTCAAATTTGATCTTAAATTATAAAAATGATTTTGGCAACCACTGGATTCTGGAACCTCAGGCCCTATTAATAACTTCTAGCATGGTTGCCAACTTTTTAAAAAGGATATCATGAAAATAGAGCCCCCCAAAAAGACGAACCATGAAATCTATTGTTTTCGACCTTTTGACCTTCAAATTTGACCTGAAATTATAAATATGATTTTGGCAACCACTGGATTCTGGAACCTCAGACCCTACTAATAACTTCTAGCATGGTTGCCAACTTTTAACAAAAAATGCCATCAAAAGTTTTTTTTAGGGTCTTGGCCTGCCGACTACTACAGCACATTGAGGCTCCTTGCTCCTTGATATGTGTCATTGCTGGGGTAGAGGCAGGAGCGGAGTGCGTGCGCCTCATGCTCCATAATGGAATGGAGCTACAGGTTCCCTCTCAGCTATGGGAGGGAACAGAAGAAGCTTTCCTTAGGAGGCCTCTAACAATTGAGCTGGAGCTGAAGGGGGACCTGGTGGTCAACCCCCAAAATCTTTTTGAGGTGAGACTTTACACGTTTAAAGGAACACACCACCCCCAGGTGAAATTGGGTCACTCCCCGCAGTCCCTAGAGTTGGATGAGTGAGCCAAAGCGTTTTGTAGCCGACCCAGGCACTGTCCTAATCTAGAAACGGCCCGTTAGCCTTAGCTTAGCATAGTCACTGTATTCCAAAGTGTCCAGCTAGCATGTCGTTGCAAAAGTGAATCAAATAACTCAATATTTTTTATAATTATTTCTCGTAACCTGTACATTCACTTCGAGTGCAAATACTAATGCAAATTCACACGAAGGTATTTACTAGACCAATTTAGATTTGGAACTATTTTCGGGCAAAGCACCGCTGCCAGGCGCAAAGACACCACGCTGCATCTGAAAACCCTCAACTTCCGTCAATACACTAGCGTGACTACAAAGTTTTTTGCTACTAGGCAGCGACAGGTGGGCTTTTTCTAAGACACCACGCAGCATCATAGCTTCAATACACCATAACTATAACCATGTAGTTGCAGTAAGAGAAGAAGTTGCAGTAAGGTTGTTAGTTACATTGAAATTAGTTTCACATCTATTGAGGAAAATGATTATTTGCTGTGAAGGGCTGCGATAACAAGCAGAGGACACACACCAGGCATCACCAAATGGCGGACCCAGTGACGGTTCTGTCCGGACCCATTGAAATTGTCAGCCTAATATCATCAAAGAGCATTGTCCGTAGCCAAGCCAATCAACTCGATTGTTTACCTTTCAGCAGCAGAGAATAGGCCTAGCGGGAGAGAGAGGAGATGAGAGAAAATGGCTTGCTCAAAAATGAGAAAAAAACCTAACTTTTAAAGATGAATGAATATTCCGGAGTTGGGTTAGGTTTTGGGACACGTGTGCTCAACTGAGTGTTGCATGCTAAGCAACATGGTGCTAGGTTTTGAGTCAAGGCTAAGAGAGGATTGAACAGAACAGGTTTGGAAAATTAGCATGGCAATTCATAACAATAGTAATAATTTCCTATTCTGATCTGTATTCAACAATTAAAGCAACACCATGGAAGTTTTGCTCTCGGGGGTCCCCCTACAGTTGGGAAACTGTAATTTCTTGTTGTAAAATCTGTCACGGTTACACCAGAAGCAAGTTAGACACAGCGTAGGCCTACAATATAGGCTAGACATATTGAGGCTGCACATTAAATATTAAATGATGTGGTACTACAATACTAGTTATGTGATACATTTGTAAAACTAGGCTTTCAGCTCAGGTCTGTGCACGTTCTCGGTATTGAGATAATGTTGGTCAATTACTTATTTTAAAAAAAAAACGATTACGATATTTATCTAATCTAGGGTGGTCATTATTAGTGTCTCTATAACATAAAAAAAAATCGATGGTCACCAGATATTGTATGCTTCGGTATTCACATCCATAGTGGCATATATTTGCACGCCCAAAATGTTTGAGAGGTAGAGCTCTTGTAATATGATGACAGAATCTTACACGTCATAACTTTGTTTTTCAGGATAACTGTTTGGTCAGTAATAACAGTAATATCATCACTTTGCCAAATTCTCTCCATCAGGAGTGAAGATATTACTGTGCCATGGAAGTGACAGAGCATCAATTACTTTGAAAATTTGTTTCATTTTGTATTGTTGTTTCTTAATTAATCTGAGTATATAGTTTTCTGATCACAGATTTCCTGGGGAAACTCCAGAGTAAAGGTAGACCGGAAGTGTTTCAACAGATTGAATCGCTCACGGATGTCACTCTTTGCTCAAGATTTAGCAGTACTGCTATTTGGGCGAGAGACTCTGGCTGCTTCATGCCTTACAGGCAGTGGTAGCCAGAAAGAGCCCTTGGATGCTGAGAAATTGAACATTCTTGTTGGTGTGTATAAAACAAATAAGATAAGATAAGACAAGGTTAGTGTGCATGTTAGGCCTATGCACTGAAAGGAATAGTTGACATAGGACCTCATTTCCAACTTAGTCGGAGTGATCCGTAACACCGTCGGGATTCCAGAGGTTCAAATTTATGACAACCTACAGTAGGAAGAACAATACAGGCGGAGGTCTGTGCTTTTCTAGTTTATTATTGTCATCTATGGGTTTTATGTCTGTATTGTACAGACGTGTGGATTGTGAGTGTATAGGGACCATCCATTTAAATCAATCCATTATTGCCTGTGTGTATGTCTTTGCAAATGGCATTCCATACAAATGTGTATGATTTTTACCTACAGATACAGTTATGTCGGAGTTCCCTGGCACGAATACGTCTGAGGTGAGGGCAATTATCCGAAGGAAATGCAACAACGAAAGTTTTGCCAGGTAGAAGGTGTAAGATGACATATTTTGCATACCAAACCAGTGTGCTAGGTTTCATTGTTATGGTTGGCATTAACAAGACATGTTATTTGTTTTAGCTTTTTTTACATGTTTCATTTTACCTTGAGTGGTTGAAACTGGAAACCAGTATTTTTGAGTGTATATTTTTGTTTGCCCTTTTTTTTCCATTTTTTTTTCATTTAGCATTGTTCCTCTCCTCAGGAGCTGTGTTTGTACTAGCTCATACTGCCTGTCACACACACACACTACCATCAGCACATACTCAGGGATCCTAAGATCAGCCCCAATGTCTGTCCACACACACGCACGCACGCACGCACGCACACACACTCTCTAGACCAATCTACCATACCCAGAAATACACTACACCAATCAGATGCTCAGAGTTGCTAACATGAGCTTCGCAGAGATGGGGAATATAGTCAGAGGTATCAGAGAAATACTGTATAAGGGTGTGTATGTTTTATTCTTCTGTCCACTCACTCACACACACACGCACACATTCACACACACTATGCCTATCACTTTATTCCCACACAATTCATAGTGACGAACACACACACTCACTCCCCAATCTGCCCTCCATCTCAGACACACAAACACACACTGTGCCTTGCCCACACATCACACACACACTTTTTTTCATTTAAGGCACCTAATTTCAAAGAATGTTGTACATGCGCTCATTAATGTGTAATAAAAACTGGATTTAAAGTATTTTTATTATGTCTTGAGTGTACTTCAAGTATGAATAAAAACATGTTGAAAAAGAACAAGGTTGTATTGTAGTAGCCTGATTACCATCGACTTTCAAAGGCTCTGCGAGACTTTAGTCTGACCAACAGCCTGTGCTAACACGCTTTCTCCAAGCGCTGGTTGACCCGCCTCCTTTAAGTGCCTTGATTTGCTACTGGTCGATGTCAGAAAGCGGTTTGCCGAGTTTAAACCAATAACAACACTCTTTCCTCTGCCTTGAACACGCCTCTACCCAGAGCCGTTGGAGCTGCTCAAAGTTGATTGGTTCTCGACCAAAGGGGGCAGTTCCGCAGATTTCAGGAACTCAGAAATCCTTCCCGATTAGCAGTTGACCAGACCAGCGACAGCAAAAGCCTGAAGGCGTTACGTCATTGGGAGGGCGTGCCAGGCTAGGGCTACCGCCGTTCATTCCGACATACCAGCACTCCGACATTGACGTCCAATTGTCGTAGTGGAGGCATGTCTCTTTATGGGAAAAAGTCCCACCACTCCGACATTTTTTTTTTTTCATGGTCGCAGTGGCGGTATTTAACTTTTTTTCAAACAACTTGCCATTCCGACATGAGGTCATTAATAGGCTATTAATGTCATAACTATATCCAATTGTGTAAAATAATAAAGATTCACATTTAAAATGTCATTGTGAAGATTTCTTGATATGGTTGTGTGTCTGTTGCGTGCGCGACGCGGGGAAGTGAAAGCAGTTCTATAGACATGGCAAGTTTTCGTCTCATTATTCGCGGACTAAGTGGAGCTAAATTAAGTTATTATTTTGCTGTCACTTCGTCTGTTTTATGGCCTAGAAGGTTGTATTTGGTATCTGTGGATAGCTCTAGCTCTCTTAGCTTCTGCTCTTTCATGCAATATAGGTCTCATCTCGCTGTGACTAATAATCGGAGCAATGTAACAGAGAAGAATGGGTTTGTTTTTTGACGCACTTTGCGTCCGTCGGGCTCATAGGGTCCGTTAAATTGACTTGGAAAAAAATAGGATTTTTTCCAAGCAGGCCAAAACTGTGTGCTGATTGAAGGGATTGTTTTCTCCTCCAGTAAACAGGCCATAAGTAGCCTGTGCAGACATTGTTTCTATTCTCACATCGTAGCCTATCAAACATACCATGTTTATCAAGAAACAAATGCCCCGAAAACTTATCGTAGGCTATATCAGATAAGGAGTGGAGTGCCTATCTATCTGCTGCCTCTTCAGAACCATGGACAGCTGTCTGAATATGTAATGGAGGGCATTCACAATGTGCAACAGCGTAATGCAACATAGGAGTACAATGAAAAAGTATGCGGGATACCATTATGAGTGCTTGTTAATTATTTCCCAAAAAATTGAAATACAGTTTGAAAAAGAGAACAAGTATTTTCTTTAGGCCTACTTTATTTAACCATTACACACAACCATTACACACAACAGCTCAACATGAACCAAACATCACAGCAAACATGAACCAAAACAAAACAAAAAACAGTTATTCGAACTGAATGATGCTGTACTGGACAGCCTCCCAATATTGCTCGAGTGTGCGAGCTCCCCTGCGGTACTGTCGCCGCAGCCGCCGCAGCCTCTCGTCCAGAATCCTCCATTTCCTGCGCTGTTGTGGCGCAGGATCGCCACGCTCAGCTATCCCGCACCGGTTCTCCACCTGCCGCTGCTCATCCTTGAGCCGGCGGATGAAGACCCAGAGTGAGGGATGGTGCCGCTCAATCCCGGCGTTCCATCTGTGATGGAATGCTGAAATAATAGATGTGTAATAACTAATAACTGCATGCGGCAGACATGGCAGTGGCACGATAAACATTTCTGAGGTTTTCAACGGGCTTGGGCCGGACTTTGGCCTCCTGACCAATAGGCCTAAGTGAATGAGCATGCATATGACGCATTCTTGACAATATGTATAGCCTACAATATAATATTGAATGAGGAAGAGAAAAACAAAGTTATTTTAGAATGTCAGGCTTGGGCTCGGTTTGGGCGTGGAAGGACTGGTCAGTAGGCTAATTGGGTTCGCGAGACCAGGATGGTCTGGTCTCACAAGGTTACCTCAAACCTCCTGTCTCCTCACAAATTGTATTTGAATCTGTTATATTTTGTCTGCAAGTTACTGATAGCCTAATTGCACATTAAGGACAGTAAAGTATGTTACACATAGGCAGTAGCCTATTACATAAATGCAAACCTTCTACGAGGTTGTTGGTCCGATTATCTGACCTACGGCCAAACACATTCCAGATGCCACCGCCATGGCCTTCCTGATCCACTTTTTGAGTTGCCTGTCGCGCCGGTATGGAGCTGCAAAAGTCGATTAAACAAATAAAAATGACTCCCTTAAAATAATTATGTATGTATTTACTTATCTATTTATTTATCACACCAAATGACCCTTAGTCCCTTTCATAAATTATCACACCTGACAGGCCAAGCTCCTGAACCTTGCGCCACAAACTCTGGCAAAAGTGGAAATAACAGCCCGAGGTGCGCACTGTTGGCACCTCTGCCCACATCGCCTCCATCATGGCCATCTCAAAGTCTGAGACCACTCTTTCTGGCATCCATCTGGACAGACAGACAGACAGACTTACTTACTCGATATGCCTCCACACACACACACACACACACACACACACACACACACACACACACACACACACACACACATAGGCTACACACCGTTGTCCCGTGAGACGCTCAATTCTTCTTTTTAAGTGCCTCAACATAGCGCGGTACATGGCCTCCGTCTTCCCAGACATGAGCACCATCACGAAGGGGATGCACCGCTCCATGTAAAGGCCATGGATTGTAACAAATTGATAAAACGGCCTAGGGCACGTTTTAAAGGTCCCGTCCATATAGATCTAAAACATAATAAAAATCAAAATAGTTCTGTAAATGATAAGGCTATTCCATTGGACTGAAAAAAGGGTGTCGTGTGGGATGGGTTATAACCTGGCGACACTGGGACAACTTAGTTAAGTTGCCCTCCGTGGTGAACACCAGAAAGCCATGGACGGCATGGTGTTTGGAGAGGAAGTCCTCGCCATTCCAGGTCTCGGCCCATTCCCCCTCCACGGCCACGTCCTGCAGGTTGATGGGGATGGGGGGCATGAGGCTGGCCCTCTTCCTCTCCAGTCTGGACCTGACCGCCTCGAATGGAGGCATAGCCGCCAGATCTGCGGCCTGGGCCAGGACCTGGTTTAATAAAGGTGTGTGTGTGTTGTTCATATGAAGCGACTTGGAGCTGTATGAAAAGCACTGAATACATGTTATCATAGCATACCTGGTCATAAACTCTCTTGGATGGGCGGGATGGGTCTGCGGCCACTAGCTCAACCATCTGCTGTATAAGAGCAGTGGTTGCCACCAAATCGGCCTCCGCTGCATGTCCATGCTGGCCAGGTTGGGTGATGACATTGATGTCGGGATCGTCCCCGTTGACATCAAATGCATTTGTTTTCAAGTATACGTTACACCCGGCTTGGGCGCAACGCCAGTACATTACATCATTGCGGCATTTGTTCCGCAAGTAGCGATATTCATCGAATATAAGACATTTCCCACCCCGACTGTTGGCTATTTGAATGTATGCCATCCTGTAGGCCTATGCTGTGACTTAGCTAGGCTAATCAGTTAGACTAGCTGTAGTTAATTGAGGGCCATGCATCCGTCACGTGAATATTTTAAGAGTTTGATTCCAACACGCTATATCCGTTTTTAAAAACATTAAAAAGTCATGTTATTTAATTGTGTATTCCAGGAAATATCTATCAAATTGTATTTATGTTGTTTTGATTGAGTAAAGATAAATCAAATAACAATATCCAAAAACTAGGCTACTGAAATTAATTTAAATGAACAATTTGTAAAAAAAACCCACATATTTAGCCTATGAAAATTCATTCAAATGCATATTGTGTTTTGAAACCAAGCTCTTAATTTTCTGTCTAATGAAGATATAGAATACAATAGAATAGAACAGAATAAAATATGTAATATAATTTTAATTGTCATTACAAGGATACAAGAACACAATAATGTATTGGTCACATACGGCATGAGATATAGGCTAGCCTACTACTGTATACAATTCAGTGAAATTGCATAGAAAATAATAAAGTCTGTGGTGTCTGTTCCAAGCATCTTGAGGAAGCTGATGGAGATAATGGGATAGTCTATCCAGGGTTCTCTATAGATCAGTGGGAACGAGCCGGAGGACCGAGGAGAGACGTTGAGAAGAGCCTGCGTTAAGGATCCAGATAAATCAGCTATGCAAGTAGCCTATGTGTGATGTGCTGGGGTGTCCAGGAGGTCTGCATCTGTGGTGCGTGGGGTCCGCTGCAATCAGCCAGACTCGCTGTTAATCTGGGCTCCACCCGAAATGGAAGCAATCGGAGTGCCCCCCCCCCCTCCGCCGTGGATGTCTTTCGCTTCCGATGAATCCGATAGCCCTCTCGAATCCACGTCATCCCATCACCTCTTTTTCAAGGCTCTATTGGAAGCAGCCTCTGAAGAGCACTCGCATAGCATTTTATGGACCTTGAGCGACTCTTTTGCAGATCGGATGCAGGGAGATCGGGACAACAACGAAATAGGTGCTATTCAGTGCATCCATTAGGCCTACAACAGCATATAGGCCTATTACACAACAAATAAACGGAATAATATAGCCTAGGTAAAAAAGACAAGTAATAACACACAAACAACCATAGGCTTCGTGGCGTAGGCCCAGGGTATCATTACAAATAATAATAATATTTCACCGTTCTTAAATTAGGCTAGCCTACTTCCAGGGCAAAAATAGCCTACGTGTATTTCTTAATAGGTAGCGTCTTGAAACTTTCTTCTGTAAAATTGAAGTCCGATCAAACTCCATTCAAAGGCAGTCCACAATTCAAATGACATTGTTTTCTAACGAAAAATACCAAGCTTTGGCTTCTAAAGCTCAAAGCGCTTCTTTTTTTAATTTTCATTTATTTAATTATTTTTATAGGCCTGCCCACAATGTATAGGCCGGCTCGTTTTGGTCACAGTGCATTTGCCTATTGAAGCTCGGTCTCTATGGGCTGCATAGTTTTTTTAGTGCAAACTATACGACCATTCAGGCGCGCGGGAACATATTGCTGAATAGTAGAGTAGCCTACACTGTAAAAAAAGAAAAGTTAGTTGAACTTGAAATTTAAAAGTCAACCAATTTCACTGACTTTTTCAAGTTATTTCAACTGCAGTGTGCAGAACTTGATATTTCAATTTGCAGGACTCAATAAAGTAAGTATACACTTAAACTAGTAGAACATGAAATGTTAAGTTAATGGGACTTAAGTTGGTAGAGCTAGGAAAAACTCAATAATTCAAGTAAGAGGGGCTTAAGTTGGTACAAGTAGCTAGCTAGAACTCAATATTTCAAGTTAAGAGGAACTAAAGTTAGAAGTAGCAGTAACTCAATATTTGAAGTAAGAAGAGCTTAAGTTAGTACAACTAATGAAAACAAGTCAAACACCATATCAGTCACAACAGATGTTTTATTTTGTGATTTAACGCTGTGAGCACAAGTGTTGGGATCACAAACAGTAAAAAATGGATCCACCTCCAAAAACATGAGCTTTCAGGAAAAGCTCAAATGTGTCAATATCTAAGAGCAGTTATTAAATATCAAACAAAAAAATGCATTTTGTAAATGTATGGTGTGTGCATGTGTTTGCCTGTGTGTCAGTCTGCATTATGTCTTTCTCCCTCTGAAGATCCGTCCGTCCTCGCGCGCGCGCGCAGGGCGTGCAAGAGTCTTTGGCAAGTCTTTAATGTCCTCTAGGACCACAGTCTCTTCCAGGTTGATTGCAATGTTGATTACCATTGGAAGAGACTTGACAGCAACATCATCTTCGAGTACTGTGAGGATGCTTGTGTAGGCGTCTTCTGCATCAGTATCCTGAGAATCCAAGCAGAAAGAAAGAAGAAAAAAAATCTAGGGTCAGTCAAGCACTATCCATGATGCATTGAAACATAGCCTGCCCTCTTCGATGGCATGGACACAGCCACAGACAAGTGTGCAACCGACCCTTCCAGAAGTCCCGCCCTCTGTAGTTACTGTTGCTAGCACTGTCACGCTTTCGCACCCTGCACGACTATTACATAGGAGGAGAACCGGGACTTTTGAATGAAATGTAATTTACAGACATCATAATACACTGAAAGCTAATATTTTGTCACTACAGTAATTTCCTGCATATAAGCCGCATTGTGTATAAGCCGCAGAACAGTGTTCTATGCAAGTTAAAGGGATAGTTCGGATTTTAAGACACGAAGTTGTATGGGTTCCCTGTCAGCAACGTAGTGCATCAGCACTGACTTACCCCCGACAGCGTCCTGTGAGCCGAGATCCAGCCGGTTTTTGATCGTTTTTGATGCCGGACTATTTTCTTCAGCAAGTTTCTGGGGTCACGAAAGTAAAGTGTTTTTCTTCTCAAAACCATATGCGTTCAACAGAGTGATATATTTGCACCACAAAAACGTTGTCCAGCTGTCAGTAGCGCGCAGTGATAGGAATCGCGAAAAATAAGTAAGTGATAACGAGGTTTGAATTTTTCCTGGACAACGTTTTTGTGGTGCAAATATATCACTCTGTTGAACGCATATGGTTTTGAGAAGAAAAACACTTTACTTTCGTGACCCCAGAAACTTGCCGGACTACTTTCTTCAGCATCAAAAACGATCTAAAACCGGCTGGATCTCGGCTCACAGGACGCTGTCGGGGGTAAGTCAGTGCTGATGCACTACGTTGCTGACAGGGAACCCATACAACTTCGTGTCTTAAAATCCGAACTATCCCTTTAAAAGAAACAAAACCATATTAATGCCATATTAACTGCTACCTTGTATTAACCTCATAGCTGAAGAAATTTTTCAAAATCAATGTATAAGCCGCGTCTAATAGTTGGGAAATTACGGTAGCAACCTACATCTGTCTCATGCGAACATGCGTGTTTCGTTCGTCCCTCCCTCCTGGCCAGTACAAATGAAACAGGCGGAGGACGAAAGAAACAATCAGTTTAAGCTATGTTCTTCCCATAACTTCAATATTTGACAACATATTATGATTGGTACTTCAAATAGGTGTTATTTTCCCCCTGTACAACGCCAATTGCGCATGCAGAGCTGAACCACAAGCGCAGTTGAATATTGCAACATTAAAAAGAATCAAAGTTTAGCGATCATACATGATACAAAGAGATGTCACCGAGCAGCGACAGACAGAGTAGGCCTAATGGTTGTACTAATCCACTTAAAAAAATATTTGAACTATTTACTGCATGTAGGTTAGGGATATGACATAATGCCTAGTCTAACAGATTGGGAAGTGTAGGCTGTCGTGAAAGAGAAAATACGATTTTAAGAGGCAAACGTTAGTACATCTGGCATGCTACATGACAGTTCAAGGTACCTGATGTCCTAAAGGTGCAGACACAATCAAGATAGGGGCAGGGCCTAGCTCTTCCTTGAGCGTGTACAAGCTGGTAATGACTGACGAGGGTCCTCCCATTTGAGTTCTTGCACTGCATTGCAGGGAGTTGTATCTGAGGGGAGGAAAGAAAAGAGAATGACAAATGAGATTATTATAATATTGTAAATGGCAGTTCGCAGTTGAATATTGAAACATTAAAAAGAATCAAAGTTTAGCGATCATACAAGAGATACAAAGAGTTCAATGCAGATTCAACTAATCCTTTCAACGTTGATTCAATGCCATTTTGCTATCTGGGTAGGTAGCCTAAAATATTATTTCTGTCTAATGTTGATTTACTTTCAAGAATAGGCTAGCCCCTACCAAACGTGTAGGCCTACACCCCGTTTAGATAGGCATAGGCTACTGACTGTTTTTTGTCCTAATATAAAAGGGGCTTCGTCATAAATCGCTACTTCAACATTAGGCTGTAGCCTACAAAGTTTACACTTCATAACACTTTCGGTTTCGTTGCTGCTTCGGCCATCAACTATCTATTCAACATATACACGCTATTGGGCTCGCACTGAATTTGAGGAAGTGGTGGGGGAAGTGTAGCCTGACTCTCGCCAGACCCTTGTAGTTCCGCCATGCTCCACCAGAGGCGTTTCGCTGAGCTCCACACAAGGGTCTGGACGCGAGGGCAATCCAAACCCCTGGCGGTTGCTCAAAAAATGAGCAACCAATCAGGAGCGCCGAAGCGAGTGTTTAATTCAAATAACAATGGCGGCACGCAGCGAGGAGTCTTGTGCTGACATTGATTCTGCTATTTCAACCGTTTTGTCGGATCTATCGAGTATTCATTCTTTAAAAGATTAACAGAGAATAGTTTTGAAGACATTTATTGGTGGCAAGGATGTTTTTACTCTTCTTCCGACCGGGTTTGGCAAGAGCTTGAAGAAGCCGAGCACGTCATTCAAGATAACAGGCAAGTGGTTTATCAAATCACATGCGAGGATGTTTTACAAGGACCCGCCTTCAGAAATACATACCCTATCGAGAAGTCCCAGATCCTTGTGTGAAGCAGACAGCGAACTACAGGATCTGGCGAAAGTCAGGTTAGGGGAAGTGTAGCCTATGCCATAAAGCAGTTGAATTTTGTAGTTCTTTTTGGGCACGGATTCACACCTGAAATCCAAAGTTCTGTAGTGCCAGTGAAAGCGATACAGACACCGTCAGGCTGGCAGACGTGTCATTCAACCGATTGTAAATCAATGTACCATCACAAGGGTCTTGGAAATATATTATAAAGGTTAAAAAAGTCACACGACCAAGTATGGTGAGACAAAATAAAACGTGGTGCATTTCTAAGCAGGCAAAAGGGAGAACTATATTGTGTTGCGGAATAACATTGAGAGCACTTAGACTCTGCGCAGTAATATCCTCACTCCAAAGTGAAACTGAAAGTGCAAGAGTGGGGATATTAGGCCTACTGCGCCACACCCCTAATTACCTGCTTACAAACTCACCACGTTTTATTTTCACCATACTTGGTCGTGTGACTACTCGTGTAACTGTATTTTAATAGGGAAGACATGGAGGTGTTTGGTCGCTTCCAGTGTTGGGAGTAATGAGTTACAAAAGTAATGTTATTACTGTAATGTATTGCTTTTTGCTGTAACGCGGTAATGTAAGGCATTCCAAAAACGAAATGGGTAATATTTTACTCGGTACAAAGGTCAGTAACGCAAGTTACATTGCAATTAAGCGGTGTTTTGTTTTTATACAATCGCCAGACGAGATCAGTAGAGGAGAAACAATCCGCGCAAATATAGGCCTGTTTTTTTCTTACTTGTAAAAGATGGCTGAAGCTGAAGCAGGCTCGACGTCGGACAGGACATGTTCAAGACGGACATACTTTCATTACTTTCAGTTTGTTAGAGACAAAGATATGAGGATGGGACATAGTAAGTGCACTTTATGTGCGAAACCAAAAGATCTACCTCACGCAATACCAAGTAATTTCACGAAACGTTTAGAGCGATACCACGCTAACATTAGGCGAGTAAAAAGAAAGCAAACTGAGGACGAGTGGAGACTTAGAGCAGCTACATTATCTCGTTCCGCGATGCCACTTGAACCTCAAGAAGTAAAGAGACTTGGAAGAGTAGCCTATGGTTGAAGATATGCATCCGCTGTCAGCAGTGGAGTCTCCAGCTTTTAGCAAGACCCCCGTCCAGACTAGCAATGACAAGGTAAGGTGTTTGTTGCCTCAACAGGTTGTCACTGCTGTAAATAACAACATCATGTCAATCTGTAATCCAGACAAAAACGTCTGTTACACAACAAACATTAGCAATAAATAGTAGCTGCCACAAGTCTCCTTCCTGAGGTTCAAGTGGAATAGAAATGCAAAAAAAAGTGTATCTTGTCAGGTCTTTGGCTTTAGGTTATAATATAGTGGGACTGGGCACTGATTTTAATGATCTCTAGTGCAATGTATCAGACCTTTGTCGGTTTCTACCTATGATTGAGCTGGATCAAGCATAATAAGCTACATAAAAAATAATAAATATATATGTATATTAAAGTTTATATGAAAGTAATTCAAAAGTAATGCAATAGTAGAGTAATGCTTTACAATTCAGAGACAGTAATATTGTAGTGTAACACATTACTTTGAAATGACAGTAACAAGTAATACATAATGTATTATGTTTTTGAAGTAACTTGCCCAACACTGGTCGCTTCTAACTTCATCTCTGTTTGGATCCTAATGAATGCATTGGGCTAGCTAAGTGCTATCAAAGTTGCGCCCCAGATAGCAGTAGACTCTGGACCGAC
Organism: Sardina pilchardus; assembly: GCF_963854185.1. NCBI lineage: Eukaryota > Metazoa > Chordata > Actinopteri > Clupeiformes > Clupeidae > Sardina > Sardina pilchardus. The sequence goes on from NC_085016.1 coordinate 84,088, forward strand.
TCCGCTTTCAAACTGGCAAATCCGTATTACTGTCACCTCTGTTTTATCGTCGTGATGGAGACATCGACCCGGAGCCGGCACCAGGGGGCGGGAAGCACAATCACAACTGATACGCATACTGATCGATACTGATACGGCCCGCAGCCGTGAAGCGGAAGCGCGAATTTTAGTTCTACGATGTCGTCAGACTGAGCCTTATCCTCTGGTTATGAATGCGGTTGGCGGCTGCACTGCAGTACGGTCCTGTTGATTTATTTCAGGTAAGCCTATTTGCTTCAACCATATTAAAACAAAAATACATTGTTTTGCGTTCATATAATGTTAGTAGCTCCTTCTGAAGTTCACACTACTTTTAAACTTGTCTTGGGCACTATATATAGCTAACGTTATCTTTTGGGGTAAGCTAAAGTGGGTCCGCATTAAAAGTCTTTAGCTGGTATTAGTTGTTATCACTATATTATAATTATGTCCTATATCTGTTGTTACAATTATCGTATGTCTACCACATAGCTCGCTTTTCCGGCGACGTTTTACATTGTCTTGTGATTTTTATTTGGTGTAGCAGCTAGCTGCTAGCAGCTAATATTTTCGTTTGACCTTGATATTGTGCAATCGTTTAATATGATATTTATTTTGTTCAGGCGGAGCAGATCCATTGCCCTGCCGTAACATCTTATTTCCTGATCCATACAGGTAACCAATTGTATTTGTATTGTATTTGTTGTTTTGATTTTATGTTTGATGAGGTTACATGCTGCCACTCAGACATGCCACCACTACGACATGCTTCCATTTAGACATGCCTCTATTTCGACATGCTGCTATTTAGACATGCTGCCAATCCGACACATTTTAGTACCCCCATTCCGACAGTTTACAAATCCTATTTTTTTCCAAGTCAATTTAACGGACCCTATGAGCCCGACGGATGCAAAGTGCGTCAAAAAACACACCCATTCTTCTCTGTTACATTGCTCCGTGATTATTAGTCACAGCGAGATGAGACCTATATTGCATGAAAGAGCAGAACCGGGGCTTTCCAACGAGACTAGACACGTGTCTGTACGATCAAGTATAAAGTATAAAATAAAATCATGAATTTAAATCAAAGTATATCATATTTACAGTCTATATTGCTCTGCGTTCACGCACACAGCCACTGCTCTCGCTTGGATTACTCCGGGACCAGGCATCGCACAGACATGACAAGCATATCAAATGAAAGAGGAGAAACAGAGCTTTCCGTTGATACCAAACACATCGATCCTTTTGTGTTATAAAAACAGACGAAGTGACAAACAAATAAGAATGTCATATAGCTTCGGCTCGCTACTTTCGTTTGATTTACTCGTGAAACGCCTGGTCAAAAATATATGACTTGCATGTCAGATAAAAGAGGAGAGCTAGAGCTATCCACAGATACCAAATACAACCTTCTAGGCCATAAAAAAGACGAAGTGACAGCAAAATAATAATAATAACTGTAACATTAATTGCCTATTATTAATTACCTCATGTCGGAATGGCACGTTGTTTGAAAAAAAAGTGAAATACCGCCACTGCGACCATGAAAAAAAAAAATGTCGGAGTGGTGGGACTTTTTCCCATAAGGAGACATGCCTCCACTACGACAATTGGACGTCAATGTCGGAGTGCTGGTATGTCGGAATGAACGGCGGATACCGTTTGATGAGTGTTTTATGTTCCGTTTGTGGCATGGCTAGCATTCATGAGCTAAAATGACTAGCCATGAACTTTTTAACGTCTTTGTCGCATTCTAAATGCAGTACCGTTGTGTGACCACTAGAGTGTAGTGTTTACCTTTCTATGAGCGCGGTTTTGCGCGTTTAGTATTGAAAATGGATGAAGTAGTGTTTGTATTTGTATGTGGTATACCAAATTCACTCTCTAATTGAATGTTGGCCTATTTTACTGTTTCAATGTATTCTATCACACTGTATGATCATCCCTTGTTTAGCATATTTAGATTAATTTAGAAATATAGCAGGTTTCAACAGACATATTTGACGGATAAGTAATTTACTAATGTAGGCTTACTTAAACACATCTAAACATGCATACTCATGTTTTTATGCCACATTATTCCCTTTAGGAATTTATTTTGTATTATTTTATAGACAGACCATACTTCATACTGTACTGTAAATTGAAATAACAATATGTATTATATTTTTAATCTCCTGTCTCAAACGGCTCACTAAGGTAATTAACTGTATGTTATTAACTCTTGAGAAGCACAATGACTGTCTTTCGATGTTATACAGATTACTTGAAGTCTACTTTAGGCAGTAACTTGTTGACAATTGTTTATCCCTTGCTTTTAGATAATCACCTATCCAACGAAGGTTACCAGATGAGACCTCAGCGAAACCTTTGGCAGTCTGAAGTGTTTTCTACAGGTATGATTGTCTGTTTTCCTTTGGTCATTTTGTAAGCACTTGTTAGTAAGCTTAGCAGGTTTCAACAGACATATTTGACGGATAAGTAATTCACTTATGTAGGCCTTCTTACACACATCTAAACATTCATACTCATGTTTTTTTATGCCACATTATTCCCTTTAGGAATTTATTTTGTATTATTTTATAGACAGACCATACTTCATACTGTACTGTAAATTGAAATAACAATATGTATTATATTGTATTACATTTTTAATCTCCTGTCTCAAACGGCTCACTAAGGTAATTAACTGTATGTTATTAACTCTTGAGAAGCACAATGAATGTCTTTCGATGTTATACAGATTACTTGAAGTCTACTTTAGGCAGTAACTTGTTGACAATTGTTTATCCCTTGCCTTTAGATAATCACCTATCCAACGAAGGTTACTAGATGAGACCTCAGCGAAACCTTTGACAGTCTGAAGCGTTTTCTGCAGGTATGATTGTCTGTTTTCCTTTGGTCATTTTGTAAGCACTTGTTAATAAGCTTTTCCCTAAGTTTTTAAGACAATTTTAACTTAAAGCTATGTTATTGTACACAACTGCATTAGCCAAGGAATGTCATGTGTGCTGATTGCATATTCTGTCTCAACAGGGGCTGTAAGGACAATTGTGGAGACCTGGAGAACAATATCCTGTCCAGTTTATGTCATCCATCCTCTGAGGAAACCACCCAGCGCATGTTACACTGGGAATACGTGTGTGTATGAGTGTGTTTTGAGAGAGAGAGAGAGTGAGAATGATGTTGCCGCCACAGCTGCTATGTGAGTTCAATCGCAGAAAAATTCTGCACCTGTCAGTGATGACCGAGGGAAGTATTACGTGTATTTAAAGAGCCCTAATGTTACTGAACAGTTCCATCTCTGTAACATGAGCAATTATCGCAGAATGTGCAGAAAACCTGTCTGAAAATGGCGAGAGAGAGAGTGTGTGTGTGTGTCTAATGCATGGTTCCTGAGCACTGTACTTGTTGATGTCTTAATAGTTGTTTGTTAGTATTGATTCTATTTATATAATAAATATAGTAAAATTTAGAATTTTGCTTCTTTTCTGAAATATGTTAATTAAGAGTACAAGGTTTTGATTTTTAGATAAATGATCAGTAACATCTTTGAATGAACACTCAATATACACGATCTGACTACTGAGTCAAACTAGGGGTATTAGATGTTAGATGTTACTGTTTAAAAAAACATTATTGGTAATCGTTTATAGATTTGACAATCTTAATTTTTTATTGCTTCAAATTCTGAACAAATACTAGAACTGCTTGATTTGTTAGTGACATTTAATATTTAGTACACATGGGTGCCAGACGTAAAATGAGCTGGCCGAGGCAAGAGCCAGTCCACATTTGGGCCAAATAAGGGCCGGAATCGCCACTATCGAATACTCATTTGGGCCGGATCTGGCCCAGATCATTGCAAATAATTTGTACATTTGGCCCAAATATGGCCCAGATCCGCCTCATAAAAAACACATCCGGTTCAGAGCTGTTCCAGAGCTGGGCCAGATCATGAAAACGGATCCGGAACGGTATTGGCCCGTTGTGCCAAAAGACACCGGCCCAGATCCGCCTCATAAAAAACACATCCGGTTCAGAGCTGTTCCAGAGCTGGGCCAGATCATGAAAACGGATCCGGAACGGTATTGGCCCGTTGTGCCAAAAGGACACCGGCCCGGATCCGCCTCATAAAAGACACATCCGGTTCAGAGCCGTTCCAGAGCTGGGCCAGATCATGAAAACGGATCCGAAACGGTATTGGCCCGTTGTGCCAAAAGACACCGGCCCGGATCCGTTTTGCGGAACCGGCCCAGATTATAAGGTGGATCTGGGCCGGATCCGGGCCAAATACATTTTGCTATCTGGGGCCGCGCGCCAGAGCCAGTGAGTGCACGCATTGAAACGTGAGAGGTATATCAACTCGTCTTAGTTAAGGGAATATAATAACGTAGTTTAACATGAAAAAACGGTGAAGTGTTCCTTTAAGGGGGCCTTAAATCAGATTTTAAGGGAAAACCTTAACTTAAGCTGCTTTGTGCAACCGGCCCCTGATAAAACGGCGGATTTTACGGGCGATCTTGAGTTCAATAGACCTCTGAAGTTCGCCTACAAAAAAGCCACCATCTTTGCCCAAATAAGGAGATCCGGTATCTTGAGATTTTTTCTATGGGAAAATAACATGGGGATTTTCAATAATCGCACCTGTTAAACTCTCGCGGGGATGATGACATTTGAAATGCAGACGTTTTTCACTACACAGTTTTGTCCACTGCCTTCTAATGGATACGGTGATCTTTGGCAGGTGAAGACAGCACACTTTGATCTTTGCTACCCCAAAGCTAACTTACAATGCAACTTGCCATAGGCAGTTAGCTTCAATTAACTCCCGGATCTCCTTATATGGGCAAAGATGGCAGCTTTGGATCCTTTTTGTAGGCGAACTTCAGAGGTCTATGTGAGCTGTATCTCCGTTATCTGGCACTTCTGGCCTTCAATATTCATTAGCCAATCATATCGCTGGGCGTCATTGCCCTGCGCACGCTTTGTACGTGACACAAACTTTCGCGACCTACGGAGCAGTAGCGCAGAGCGCAACCGAGCGCAACGCGCCGTGTTTACTGTCGCCTCCACTATTTCTGAGGGCAACTGAAAGTTGAACCACTTGTGGGGCAGCGCCTTATCTGGTGGAGTTACAAAGTACCGTCGCCGAAGTGTTTTTACAGATCATTTTCAGCGTAGCAATGTGTGAAATGAAAGGACGCTGTCATTAGCGCATTCGTGGTGTCCAAAGTTGTCTTTCCTCTGTGTTAGACAGTTTTAATTAGTCAGCTAACTTACAAGGACTCGCTAGCTGGGAAAAGTGGAGTGGACACCTGTGAAACCTACTAACGTTAGCTTGCTAGCAGCTAGCTGTCTGACTATTCTAAGTTGCACGCACGCCAAGTTCGTCTTTTTGGTCACTTTCTGTTGTTAGAGAAACGTAATACTAAGGGGTACCATTACATCTAACGTTATAGTATTTCCTAAAGTGATCCGTTGTAAAACGTACCACGTTAAAACAGAGGACATATGTTGATATTATGGTGTTATGTCAGTCTAACGCTAGCTGTATGAGTCGGCATGGAATGTAACCAACATTAGCTAACAATAATGTTAGCGGTGAGCAACTGGCTATCTTAAACTTACATTTGAGAATTCGTTAACTAGAAACGTTACGTGGGCAGCTTATTAGTGTCCCAATCGGTTAGACAGATTCTATCAATGAAGTCTTGCTCCTTCACATAAAGTAGTTTAAGTTAACGCCATCTGATGTGTCGTTGTTCAACATAGCCAACTAAATTAACGTTACATTTGCAAATCTTCATTAACATTAAGATACTCTGGGCAGTTCACATTCACTTAGTAGATTACCCCAGCCTAGTTTGTAATATTAGTTTCAGCGAAACCGTCCCATTGTTTTAGACAGATTGCGTCCACGGATAGCATCATGTTGTTGTTCTAAGGCACGTGTTTTGGACAGCGCTTGTGAAGAACAGCTCATTCATAATGTGAATTAAGTCCAGGGTTGCACCTTCAGTGGCCAGTAAGGTCAGGATTGAGCCTGGGCTAGCCGTCTCGGCCGCCTAACAAGGGCGATTTAAGTTGTTCGGAAACCAGCATTTGGGAGATTTTAGTCGGCAAAATGAGTTGTCACAGTTTCAGGAGAATAGCAGGCTTTGGTCGTCCAGTTGTGACGTTATTTGGTAGAGGGTCGTGCTGTGGCAAAAACGCGTGGCTAGCTGGCATACGGAAGGTTACAACGCCAGCTGATACTGGCTTTATGCCATCTAGAGTTGCGGTAGTCACAAAGACTACCAGATATGAATTTGAGCAGCAAAGATATCGATATGCCGGACTCTCTGAGGAGGATCTGAAACAGCTGGTAAGGGTGACAGTTTTGATAATCATACATTCCTGTACTATTTTGAGTCGCATCTTCACTGTAATTTGGTTTATTTTGTTTTTCAAAAACACACATTTGTATAGATACATTTACAATGAATAAGCTGTAACTGAATGATGGATTCACATACGTTCTACACCTTAGTTGTAGCCTTCCTGTGTGTGTGCTATTGTTTACATTGTCAGGCCTCAAAACACATTACCAAACTGTGCGACAACTAAACCAGAGTCAATATGCTGCTTCTGAACCTTCAATACCTTGAACTGCTCATACATGATCTTTGAAATGTTTATCTGGAAGGTCTTAGTGAATAATGATGTTGTATGCTGAATGTATGTGCTGAATAATGATGTTGTATGCTGAATGTATGTGCTGTATGTTATCGGGAAGGTCTTAGTGAATAATGATGTTGTATGCTGAATGTATGTGCTGTATGTGTTAATGTTGTATGCTGAATGTATGTGCTGAATAATGATGTTGTATGCTGAATGTATGTGCTGTATGTGTTAATGTTGTATGCTGAATGTATGTGCTGAATAATGATGTTGTATGCTGAATGTATGTGCTGAATAATGATGTTGTATGCTGAATGTATGTGCTGTATGTGTGAACTGCTCAGCTCATATGATCTTTGACATGTATATCTGAAAGATGTTTGTGAATAATGATTATGCTGATTATGCTCCATGGGTTGGGTAGCTTGCACTAAAAGGATCCAGCTACAGTGGGCTTTTGGAAAGACACAACATCCATACAAACAACGTCAGACACATCGTGGAAAATTTGCAGTAAGATCTTGTTTATCATTTAAATTGTATGAGATTGTGTGTATCTGACCTCAACTAACTTAACTAGAGTTAGCTTTGAGTCAGGCATTGGTTCAAATCTACAAAAAGTGTGATGCTTCTGACATTAAATATCATGATATGAAAGTGTAAAGTCTGTTGTGTCATAATATTACCCAACCTCTATCGTATTGATATGACCGTTTGAAGTCAGTTGTGCAATAACTAATAACCCAGCTGCATTACTGTGTGTGTGGTCAATAACTAATAACTCGGCTGCATTACTGTGTGTGTGGTCAATAACTAATAACTCAGCTGCATTACTGTGTGTGTGGTCAATAACTAGTAACTCGGCTGCATTACTGTGTGTGTGGTCAATAACTCAGCTGCATTACTGTATGTGTGGTCAATAACTCAGCTGCATTACTGTGTGTGTGGTCAATAACTAGTAACTCGGCTGCATTACTGTGTGTGTGGTCAATAACTCAGCTGCATTACTGTGTGTGTGGTCAATAACTAATAACTCAGCTGCATTACTGTGTGTGTGGTCAATAACTCAGCTGCATTACTGTGTGTGTGGTCAATAACTAATAACCCAGCTGCATTACTGTGTGTGTGGTCAATAACTAATAACCCAGCTGCATTACTGTGTGTGTGGTCAATAACTAATAACCCAGCTGCATTACTGTGTGTGTGGTCAGTAACTCGGCTGCATTACTGTGTGTGTGGTCAATAACTAATAACCCAGCTGCATTACTGTGTGTGTGGTCAGTAACCCAGCTGCATTACTGTGTGTGTGGTCAATAACTAATAACCCAGCTGCATTACTGTGTGTGTGGTCAATAACTAATAACCCAGCTGCATTACTGTGTGTGTGGTCAGTAACTCGGCTGCATTACTGTGTGTGTGGTCAATAACTAGTAACTCGGCTGCATTACTGTGTGTGTGCTCTGGGCGCTGAAGGAAGGAGGGGATTGAGGTGTGTGTGGTCAAGCGAGGGGAGTACGATGAGGCCGTTGTCCAGTGGGCGGATGCCATCATCTCGGCGGGAGGTTTGTGGAGAATAACATTTCTCATTTTACAATTACAATACATTGGGACATGTGTATGTAAACTTTTAGAAAAAACACTTGACACAAATTTGTCTTCACTTCAGAAGAAATAATCTCTGTCTCTGTGGTTTGTCTTGCTCCAGGTGATGGGACAATGCTATTGGTCGCCAGTAAGGTTTGTGACAAGAGCAAACCTGTTCTCGGCGTGAACACAGATCCAGAAAGGTGAGGAATGTGAGCTTTTCTTCCCTCAAGGAGCAAAACAAGTTCAGAAGTGGCATTTTCAGCTGACTTGAGGCTAGTTTGGATTTAAACAGGCATGTGGTGTATTCCCATGCCACGGATTTGACTTTTACCGGCCTACTCTGTTTATGCTTGTGTGTGTGTGTGTGTGTGTGTGTGTGTGTGTGTGTGTGTGTGTGTGTGTGTGTGTGTGTGTGTGTGTGTGCGTGCATGCGTGTGCATACAGGTCAGAGGGTCACCTGTGCTTGCCAGTGCGCTACACTCACGCGTTCTCTGAGGCGTTGCAGAAACTGCGAAGAGGTGACTTCAGGTACAACTTGTTGTGAAGTTTAAATGAACCGTCACGTTGCATCCAAGCTGAAATACAGATGTTCAGAATATAGTGACATTGTAGCATATGACAGAGGTGGATTTTGACTACTTGGATGGCATGTAAGCTAAGTAAAATAGCAATGTTTCAAAGCAAAGATTTATGAGAATCCTGCTTGACAACGGGAGAGATAAAACTAGCGGCTGGTTTTTGGCCGTAGCAACCATCCAGTTAGAACTAACGACTGGCCTTTTGCCGTAGCAACCATCCAGTAAGAACTAACGACTGGCCTTTGGCCGTAGCAACCATCCAGTTAGAACTAACGACTGGCCTTTGGCCGTAGCAACCATCTAGTTCGAACTAACGACTGGCCTTTGGCCGTAGCAACCATCCATTTAGAATTAACGACTGGCCTTTGGCCGTAGCAACCATCCATTTAGAACTAACGACTGGCCTTTGGCCATAGCTAGGATTCATTTATCATTAGTTGATTGACCATATCAATATTTATCATTAGTTGATTGACCTTATCAATATTTATCATTAATTGATTGACCTTATCGATCGATTAACTGATGAGCAGCTTTTTTCTTGAATGTAAATTTCTCACGGTATCAATAGTGTTTAACATAAAAACCAAAATATTGCTAATGTACTGCGCCTGAACACGTGAAGCGCTTATTGCTTATGTACTGCTACTGAACACGTGAAGCGCTTATTGCTAATGTACTGCTACTGAACACGTGAAGTGTTTATTGCTTATGTACTGCTACTGAACACGTGAAGCGCTTATTGCTAATGTACTGCGCCTGAACACGTGAAGCGCTTATTGCTTATGTACTGCTACTGAACACGTGAAGCGCTTATTGCTAATGTACTGCTACTGAACACGTGAAGCGCTTATTGCTAATGTACTGCTACTGAACACGTGAAGCGCTTATTGCTTATGTACTGCTACTGAACACGTGAAGCGCTTATTGCTAATGTACTGCTACTGAACACGTGAAGCGCTTATTGCTAATGTACTGCTACTGAACACGTGAAGCGCTTATTGCTTATGTACTGCTACTGAACACCTGCTACTGAACACGTGAAGCGCTTCAGACTCATTTCAGACACTTGAGCAGGTAGAACTGCTGTTCCGGCATCAGAACACTTGAGCAGGTAGAACTGCTGTTCCGGCATCAGAACACTTGAGCAGGTAGAACTGCTGTTCCGGCATCAGAACACTTGAGCAGGTAGAACTGCTGTTCCGGCATCAGAACACTTGAGCAGGTAGAACTGCTGTTCCGGCGTCAGAACACTTGAGCAGGTAGAACTGCTGTTCCGGCATCAGAACACTTGAGCAGGTAGAACTGCTGTTCCGGCATCAGAACACTTGAGCAGGTAGAACTGCTGTTCCGGCATCAGGAACAGCAGTTCCCTGGTGCTCAGTTGAGTCTCTCATATATATATATATATATGTATATATATATATGTGACCTGTGCAGCCTATAGATGCCGTATAGCCCTGGTGCAGTGTGCATCGTATAATATTAAAATAGTGTCTAGTGGAGTTGCTGCTTCCTGGAACTGCAGTGCTTATTAATAAACACGTTGATTCTGAGCCCTTCCCCCACTGCCTCTCATGGCTGCCATGTCCCCGGTGTCCACCAGGTGGCAGTGGCGGCAGCGGATCCGTCTGCATCTGGAGGGCAGCGGCATCAACCCCACGCCTGTGGACCTGCACGAGGAGCAGCTCAGCCTGGAGCAGCACAGCCAAGCACATCGCATCAGCACGCAGGCAGACCGTATGTCCACACACACACACACACACACACACACACACACACACACACACACACACACACACACACAGCCTGGAGCAGCACAGCCAAGCACACCGCATCAGCACGCAGGCAGACCGTATGTCCACACACACACACACACACACACACACACACACACACACACACACACACACAGCCTGGAGCAGCACAGCCAAGCACACCACATCAGCACGCAGGCAGACCGTATGTCCACACACACACACACACACGCGCACACACACACACACACACACACACACACACACACACACACACACACACACAGCCTGGAGCAGCACAGCCAAGCACACCACATCAGCACGCAGGCAAACCGTAGGCACACAGGTCTCTGAGAACAAGAGGCGCGATATTCCAAAGCCGCCTCGGTGTAGGCGTAAACATGTAAGAACTGGGTGTGAAGTTGAACAGTGACGTACAACAACATAGGCGTCGAAGTCTCGAGACACTACTGTCATTCTCAAAACTATGGCACAGCTCTCTGTCAAGTTCGCTGCTCCTCCGTTTGATATTTCTAGATCTTCTGACTAAGTTTACTCTACTTATCCAAACTAACGACATCACCACTGTCACTAGATATAAAGCAAACATTGATTTTCACTCGGTGCTATTCACTGACCGTAAAAAAGTGTCATTAATAGTAGCCTATGCAGTATGCACCTGTTCTATACAGTCTGGTATGCACTGTTGTTTGTGGCTAGCTAGACTTGCTAGCTCGATGTGATACAATATCAACTCTCCACTCATTCCGCTTGGACTATGCATTACACCTTTCACTGCCTTCACGTCTGCCAGGTTCCAAACTGTCTTCCTAATAGCAGTTACAATCAGTATTTTTGTGATAACAACAAAACAGTCCTGCAAAGTTTAAACCAACGATGCTAATCGCGATTAGCCATTTAAAATGCAGAGCCTACCCTCATAAGGAGACCTCTCCAATTCAGAAAAATGCATTAAACTACAATTGGACAACGTTGTTATGTTTCTTTAACCTTAGGGTGGGTATGATATAGCCTACATGCTTTAACGAAATACGTTGTCAATGGTTATTTGAGCAAGCTAGCCAAGGTCTAGCTAATTTATCCTGGCTGTAGATAAAGCAGGATATGGCTATGTTTTTTCCCAATATGTTACCAAATTAATAAATAAATGCTGAGATGTTTGGCGATTTAATTGCCATTGACATTTGAAAAAACAGTGTGCTAGATAGACCACAAGGACCAGTGTTAATATGTGAACAGTATGATGATGATCTGACAGCTGTGCTCAGCATGCAGTCAGCTGTTTGCTGATTTTAAATCTTTCAGCAGTGTGTGCACAACTCTCGTCGTCGACAGCTCCGTCCATGTCTCAGCAGAGCCGCCGCATAGCCGGCTCGCGTCCTCACTGCAGTCGCGCTGGCGATATGTGTACCCCCAGGGGAGGACAATTGGCAGCATAAATCACCTCGTCGATTAGCCGGCTATCGGTGAGAACAATCTGGACTAGCCGCCTAAAAGCCTGTGAATCGCCGGCTAGCTGTGCAGTCAGTAAACGGCTTGTGTGTGTGTGTGTGTGTGTTGTGTGTGTGTGTGTTGTGTGTAAGGGGAACAGAACGTCTGATTGGTGTGCTTCACAGGCAGTCGGGGGTGCTGATTGGTGTGCTTCACAGGCAGTCGGGGGTGCTGATTGGTGTGCTGCACAGGCAGTCGGGGGTGCTGATTGGTGTGCTTCACAGGCAGTCGGGGGTGCTGATTGGTGTGCTGCACAGGCAGTCGGGGGTGCTGATTGGTGTGCTGCACAGGCAGTCGGGGGTGCTGTGCTTCTTGTGCACAGGGCATGCTCACCACTCAAGGGTGGTAGAAAATGAGTGCAATTCCCCAGATGGTGGAATATGCCTTTAACATGAGTATGCGTGCGTGTCTGAAACACCTATTAGCACGAGTGTGTGTACGTGTGTGTGTCTGAAACAGGTATTAACACGAGTATGTATGCGTGTGTGCGTATCTGAAACAGGTATTAACACATGTATGTGTACGTGTGTGTGCGTATCTGAAACGGGTATTAACACAAGTATGTGTACGTGTGTATGTGCGTATCTGAAACGGGTATTAACATGTGTGTGTGTGTGTGTACGTGTCTGAAACGGGTATTAACACGAGTATGTGTACGTGTGTGTGTGTGCGTATCTGAAACGGGTATTAACACAAGTATGTGTACGTGTGTGTGTGCGTATCTGAAACGGGTATTAACACGTGTGTGTGTGTGTGTGTGTGCGTATCTGAAACGGGTATTAACGTGTGTGTGTGTGTGTGTACGTGTCTGAAACGGGTATTAACACGAGTATGTGTACGTGTGTGTGTGTGCGTATCTGAAACGGGTATTAACACAAGTATGTGTACGTGTGTGTGTGCGTATCTGAAACGGGTATTAACACGTGTGTGTGTGTGTGTGTGTACGTGTCTGAAACGGGTATTAACACGAGTATGTGTACGTGTGTGTGTGTGCGTATCTGAAACGGGTATTAACACGAGTATGTGTACGTGTGTGTGCGTATCTGAAACAGCTATTAACACGAGTATGTGTACGTGTGTGCGTTTCTGAAACGGGTATTAGCACGTGTGTGTGCGTATCTGAAACGGGTATTAGCACGAGTATGTGTGTGTGTGTGCGTATCTGAAACGGGTATTAACACGTGTGTGTGTGTGTGTGTGTACGTGTCTGAAACGGGTATTAACACGAGTATGTGTACGTGTGTGTGTGTGCGTATCTGAAACGGGTATTAGCACGAGTATGTGTGTGTGTGTGCGTGTCTGAAACGGGTGTTAACACGTGTGCATATCTGATACAGGTATTCATGACGGCAGTTCGGGTCCACGACTACTGCCGGTCCGCGGCCTGAATGAGGTCTTCATTGGGGAGTCTCTGTCCAGCAGGTACACCTACTAATACCCCAAAACCACCTACTGATACCCCAAAACCACCTACTGATGCCCCCTTACCCAAAACCACCTACTGATACCCCCTCACCCAAAACCACCTCCATCACTGGATGATCACTCCACATGATCACTCCACATGATCACACATGATCACTCCACATGATCACTCCACATGATCACACATGATCACTCCACATGATCACTCCACATGATCATTCCACATGATCACACATGATCACTCCACATGATCACTCCACATGATCACACCACATGATCACACATGATCATTCCACATGATCACACATGATCACTCCACCTGATCACTCCACATGATCACACATGATCACTCCACATGATCACACATGATCACTCCACATGATCACACATGATCACTCCACATGATCACACCACATGATCACACATGATCATTCCACATGATCACACATGATCACTCCACATGATCACTCCACATGATCACTCCACATGATCACACCACATGATCACACATGATCATTCCACATGATCACACATGATCACTCCACATGATCACTCCACATGATCACACCACATGATCACACATGATCATTCCACATGATCACACATGATCACTCCACATGATCACTCCACATGATCACACATGATCACTCCACATGATCACTCCACATGATCACACATGATCACTCCACATGATCACACCAGTCTTACTCCCATGTCTGTACAGTGATGTCTTACCCAGAATGTGTTGACATCACTTGTGTGATGCCCCGTGTTTTGAGTGATATCTCCCGTAGTCCTGTGAGTCGAGTCTAAGCATGTTTGTCTCTTATTAACCCCCCCTCGGTGAACCCCACGGCCTCCGCCACCACCTCCCCTCCCCCGCTCCGTTCCGCACCTGTTGGGGTCGGGCCTCACCTGTGGACCTGCGACTGCCACAGGGGGAAGTACTCACCCCTCACACCCCATCTCACCCTCTCGCTCCATAGGGCCTCCTACTACGAGATCTCCATCGACAACGGGCCGTGGGAGAAGCAGAAGAGCTCAGGCCTCAGCATCTGCACGGGGACAGGATCCAAAGCCTGGTACGGAATACAAGCGGCAGAGCCTAATGATTTACGACATTATTCCGTATATGTGTTGAGATGCAGAGCCTAATGATTCACAAAATTATTCCGTATATCTGTTGAGTTTGAACAGTGCCATTTAGTGTTGGCAACTTTGTTGGCAGGTCTTATAACATCAATAAATTGGCGGAGCAGGCTGTGGAGGATGTCCTCAAAATAGGTATGTCCACAATGAAGTGTGTTGAAGTTGACTTTGCCAAACAAAAGTACTTTTTTTTGACTGATGTCCTCTTAAAGGTAAAGCTAGAACTGGCCTGGACATTCCCCTGTATGATCATTTCATCAGAGATGGTGAGTTGAACCATTTTGTCAACATTCTACCCATTTGTTTTTCAAGTTGTAATTGTTCATTTAATCCAGACTTTTATGTGTGTATATCTGCGTTTATATCTGATAATAAGAGAACAACTTTGGGTTAATAGTGTGTGTTCCACTGTGCTGTGCTGTGTTATATTGTGTGTTATTATTGCTGATCAAGTGCTGTGTTTTATGGGTGGTTGTTAGTGACGGAGGAATATAACGAGCAGCTGGTCTTCAATCCGGAGGACAGCAAGTTGTTCTTCAGCATCAGGGAGCCCATCGTCAACAGAGTCTTCTCCAACAGCCGCCAGCGTGGCTTCGCCAACAGGTGAGCATACACAACGAGTGCTGGCCACCGGCCATTAATGAGCATGGTTTAACCCATTTAACCCACTAATGAGCATGGTTTAACCCATTTAACCCATTAATGAGCATGGTTTAACCCATTTAACCCACTAATGAGCATGCTTTAACCCATTTAACCCGCTAATGAGCATGGTTTAACCCGCTAATGAGCATGGTTTAACCCATTTAACCCATTAATGAGCATGGTTTAACCCATTTAACCCACTAATGAGCATGGTTTAACCCATTTAACCCGCTAATGAGCATGGTTTAACCCATTTAACCCATTAATGAGCATAGTTTAACCCATTAATCAACATAGTTTAACCTATTTAGAAGCTCTGATTTAACCCATTAATGAATATGGTGGCAAAAAAGCCTGATCGGGACATCCCTACTGCATAGGGTCCTTAAAGCTGCCGTCGGCAGCATTTTTTTAGTAGACTATTAAATAGGCTGTTTAGGAAAAATCACGAATTCTCTAGCTCCCTCTCAAGCCTGTAATCATGCTCGGAAAAATCGAGCGCTCCCGGTTTTGTTTAAGCAATCATGTTAGGGGGGAGGAATCGCTACCTGTCAGTCACAGCTTGTGCACGCTGCTATCCAACCGCTGCTACTCTGCTGCTCACGTACACAACCTCGTCTACAGAGGGGGAGGGGTTTGGGGGGCAGTTTGGAGCTTGGAGAGATTGGGGGAGGGATCTGAAAGTTGTATCAGTTTGAATTTTCCGACTTTAGACTCTGAATTTTGAAGGCTTGCCGACGGCAGCTTTAAATGGGCTTTAAGCTACCATAGGCAGATAACTGCAGTTTAACCAGCAGAATGTTTTTTCACAACAAATTGGCAACAGCCTCACGCTTACTTGCATAAACGCGAATGATTTATGGATCATAAAATGCCTTTTATGCTATGTGTGTTTTATATAGCGCAATAAAATGCATTTTTGCATATTTACACACATTTGTATAACACAATAACATTTATTTACTCCATATTTACACGTGTTCGTATAATTCATGAGTGTGCGTGTGCTCAAGTTCCCTCAGGGTGTGTGTACGTGTCCTGACATCATTTCCTGTTCTGTGTCTCTCAGGGGATGCCTCTCATTTGTCTTTTTATCTATCCTCCCTTCCTTCCTCAGTCCTCGTTCCCACTGATCTAGATAAAGAATGATGGGGTGGCAACAATGGGATAGTCTATCCAGTGCTAGTTATAGATCAGTGAGAACGAGCCTGGAGGATCGAGGAGAAAGGTTGAGAATGGGCCACGGTGTGTGTGCGTGTTCTGACATCACTTCCTGCTCTGTCTCTCAGGGTGTGTGTGCGTGCTCTACATAAAGTAGAGCACTGATCTACATAAAGAATGATGGGGCGGCAACAATGGGATAGTCTACCCCTTCTTCCATCTTTCTTCATGTAGATCAGTGACGATCGAGGCCCGAGGAGCGAGGGAGGACGTATAAATGCTGCATGAGAGGCACCCAGGGTGTGTGTCCTGACATCACTTCCTGCTCTGTCTCTCGGTGTGTGTGTTCTGACATCACTTCCTGCTCTGTGTCTCAGGGTGTGTGTGCGTGTTCTGACATCACTTCCTGCTCTGTGTCTCAGGGTGTGTGCGTGTGTTCTGACATCACTTCCTGCTCTGTGTCTCAGGGTGTGTGTGCGTGTTCTGACATCACTTCCTGCTCTGTGTCTCAGGGTGTGTGTGCGTTCACGCTGCTGGGACGCCTGCATGGTGGTGGACGGAGGGACGTCATTCGAGTTCAACGATGGCGCCATAGCAACCATCAGCATGAATGAGGCGGACCAGCTGCGGACTGTCGTGCTCGCTGACTGAGCGTGTGCGGAGTGCCTGAACACCAGAAATGCGATTAAGGACTGTTCCCCCAGGGGGCGCTACACTATCTATGGGCAGGAGGACGGTCCAGTCCACACATGCTGTGGAGAGGGAGTCTGGCGATAGCTGAAGTCTCCCACCACCTGTTTTTATATAATAGCCAATGGATGATCGGTTTTGACCCCTTGTGTGTGTTGGGATGAGGATTTTATTTTATTTCACTTTTATTATGTGTGGTGTATTGGCATTGTCCTTGGGACTTTAAGGACTGTTACAAGCAAGCTATCCGGGTGTTGGTCCCAGAGTTTTTGCCTTCCGCCCAGTGTTAACATGCCATTGTAGTCTGAACACAATTCCACATGCGCCCAGTGTTGACATGCCATTGTAATCTGAACACAATTCCACATGCGCCCAGTGTTGACATGCCATTGTAATCTGAACACAATTCAATATGCTTCTTGATTTCTTCTGTTGTGGCTCTTTCCCAGCGAAGTGCTTCAGTGACTGCAGAGGGCGTCAAAGTGGCCGTCCTGGTCACATTTGTTTTCACCTTTGGGTGCCAAAAGGCCATATAACCCTGTTAAAAAACATGTACTTTTGAAAACAGGCTGTATAACCCTGTTAAAAACATGTTGTACTACTGAAAACAATTCAGTTTGCTTGAAGATTATTGCCAAATGTTACGTGTGTAGAAACTGCCGTTTGAATATGAATTGTGTTGCTTTGGCTAGATATAGATATATTGAATGCTTTTCCCTTCCACATGTGCCAACGGTGTCCAAAAGCTCTTTTCCTGGGTTAGCTATGACCATGTGGAATCAACAGCTGATTTGTTGCTCAGAGCTTCTAGTGATCACCAGACATGCTAATGAATTTAAATCTGTGCACGCACACTCATCACTTCAGCCTCAGCCCACTCTTCCCTGATGCTTGGGTCCTATCTCAAGATACGGCCATGTGTATTGTATGCATGATGCAAAACTAAAACACTTTGAATACAGAGATTATGTTGTATATTAAAAGGGATTACGTACATTGTGTGTGTGCTGTCAGATACAAAACAAAACATACAGTAAGTAGAAAAACATTTATTTACATCAAAACATGAACAACTTCATGAATGCAATCCATTTTTACAAAAATATTTCTAACAATCACCTCCAATGTAACTCTAGCACAAGGTCCTGTTCAGAGGTTAATTTATCAAGTGAACATATCTCATCAGCCAGGTACGTTGAAATCACATTCTATTACAACTCCACATCATCACACTGTGCTGTCCGACTGCACACCGCACATTTCTTTTGGCCATCTTTAGAACAAATGGCGCCTCACATCAGGATGAGGTTTTTTTTTTAATTATTTAAAAGCTTAATACATCCCTGGGTAGTTGCACGCTTAAGCTCTTAATACTTCCCTTAACACTCAAGCTCTTCTAATACTTCCCTAGGCAGATGTTACACATAATACTTCCCTGTGTGTTTTTACGTGTAATAGTACCTGGGTAGTTGTTACGCGTGTGTGTATGTGTTGGGTAGTTGTTACGTGTGTGTGCTGGGTAGTTTTTACGCGTAATGCTGGTCTGGGTAGCACGAGCAGCAGCAGAGTTCGACGCTAGAAAAGGCCGCTTGAAACACGAGCGCATGTTGACCAGCACACTGAAACACGAGCGCGCGTTCACCAGCACACGGATTCTGATTCTTGCGATTGTCGTATACATCAGGGCTCCAGCAGATACGGATTCTAAAACGCCAGTCAGGATGTGCCCACTAAAAATGTGTAATAGTCTTTTCCATGGTAACAATGATAAGGTAAAATCTTGGGATATTTTGAACATATCCATTGAAACAAATCTACATGGGGTAAAAATTAGGCATGGTTAAGTCAATGTAAAGCTGGTGTGAAAGGAAACTCTACCTGCCGACTCTACAATTGAGCCTGAACGACAGCTATGCAATTGAAACATTTGTACCATTGATAAAACCACAAAAAAAAAAAAAAAAAAAAAAAAAAAATCCCTTTTCAGTCTTTGCTGGAACCATAGCTAGTTACGTGAAGGTTTTGGTCCATTTGTCACTCCCACTCTTGTCACCTTTGACCTGGAT
This sequence comes from Sardina pilchardus, assembly GCF_963854185.1. Classification (NCBI taxonomy): domain Eukaryota; kingdom Metazoa; phylum Chordata; class Actinopteri; order Clupeiformes; family Clupeidae; genus Sardina; species Sardina pilchardus. The sequence continues at coordinate 103,345 of NC_085016.1, forward strand.
GTACTATAGCCGGTAGACCAGTGAGCAGGGGAGACCCCACATGGCACTCCCACTCTCGTCACCTTTGACCTGGATGTACTATAGCCGGTAGACCAGTGAGCAGGGGAGACCCCACATGGCACTCCCACTCTCGTCACCTTTGACCTGGATGTACTATAGCCGGTAGACCAGAGAGCAGGGGAGACCCCACATGGCCGCGCTGGTGCCGGTGCCGCTGGTGCCGCTGGTGCCGCGGCCGGAGGGCGTCGGCCGGGCGATGGGGGTGAAGCGCTGGGAGTTCAGGCGCAGGTTGGGCAGCTCCTTCATCAGCGCCGGCAGGTGAGCGTCCTGCACCAGCCCAAACACCTCCAGCGTCTGCAGCTCCGCAAACCGCTCAAACTCCCTGCAGGACACGGACGCAGGAAGAGACGCAGTCAGTGGACGTACAGGTGAGACTGGGCGTACAGGTGAGACTGGACAGGTGAGACTGAGGGGGCGTACAGGTGAGACTGGACAGGTGAGACTGGACAGGTGAGACTGAGGGGGCGTACAGGTGAGACTGGACAGGTGAGACTGGACAGGTGAGACTGAGGGGGCGTACAGGTGAGACTGGGCAGGGAGAGACTGACTGGGCGTACAGGTGAGACTGGGTCGGGAGAGACTGAGCGTACAGGTGAGACTGGGCAGGTGAGACTGAGCGGGCAGGTGAGACTGAGCGTACAGGTGAGACTGGGCAGGTGAGACTGAGCGTACAGGTGAGACTGAGGGGGCGTACAGGTGAGACTGGGCAAGGAGAGACTGAGTCAGTGGGAGTACAGGTGAGAGGGAGGCTCTTCCTTAAACTAGCCCCTACACTCCCTCTCTACACTCCCTCTTAAACTAGCCCCTACACTCCCTCTCTACACTCCCTCTTAAACTAGCCCCTACACTCCCTCTCTACACTCCCTCTCTACCAACTTCCACTGTTGGCACCATGGCACCAGCATTTTATGAAGTTATCAACCTCCCAAAGCAACCCTGGGTGCTGGAGGTGGGCAAGGGGTTAACGCTTCCCTGGGTGCTGGAGGTGGGCAAGGGGTTAACGCTTCCCTGGGTGCTGGAGGTGGGCAAGGGGTTAAAGCTTCCCTGGGTGCTGGAGGTGGGCAAGGGGTTAAAGCTCCGAACAGCATCAATGCTGTCAGCAAGCATGTGCAATAGCGCATTTCATACACAGGTCATTCAATGTGCTTTACATAAACAAAACCAAACAGTGATGGCAGATAAAAGCACAGATGTGTAATTAATAATAGATTAATAATAAAAACATAAAATCCTCGCTGCATCTTAACTCTACATGTGTGTTCCAGCTGCATGGCTGTGTATATACTGTATATAAGTGTTAAAGAGTAATGTTTTCTAGCTGCATGGCTGTATTTGTGTTCAAGAGTAATTAAGATCATATTGGTGAAACAGAAAACTCTACACAACCGAAAAGGAGACCTTCATGTTCTATGGGAACAATGAATTGCATGTATATGCTCTCACAGCAAGGCGTGTGTGTGTGCTCACAGCAATGCGGCCGTGCGTGTGTGTGTGTGTGTGCACTCACAGCAATGCGGCCGTGGGTGTGTGTGTATGCGCGCGTGCGCATGCGTATGTGTGTGTGTACTCACAGCAGGTCGGCCGTGGGTGTGTGTGTGTATGCGCGCGTATGTGTGTGTGTGTGTGTGTACTCACAGCAGGGCGGCCGTGTGTGTGTGTGTGTGTGTGTGTGTGTGTGTGTATGCGCGCGTGTGTGTGTGTGTGTGTGTGTACTCACAGCAGGGCGGCCGTGTGTGTGTGTGTGTGTGTGTGTGTGTGTGTGTGTGTGTGTGTGTGTGTGTGTGTGTGTGTATGCACGCGTGCGTGTGTGTGTGTGTGTGTGTGTACTCACAGCAGGGCGGCCGGGTGGATCTGGTAGCAGCGGCTCAGGCCGAGGTGTGTGTGTGTGTGTGTGTGTGTGTGTGTGTATGCGCGCGTGCGTATGCGTGTGTGTGTGTGTGTGTGTGTGTGTGTGTGTGTGTGTGTGTACTCACAGTAGGGCGGCCGGGTGGATCTGGTAGCAGCGGCTCAGGCCGAGGTGTGTGTGTGTGTGTGTGTGTGTGTGTGTGTATGCGCGCGTGCGTATGCGTGTGTGTGTGTGTGTATGTGCGCGTGTGTGTGCGTGTGTGTGTACTCACAGCAGGGCGGCCGGGTGGATCTGGTAGCAGCGGCTCAGGCCGAGGTGTCTGAGGGACGACAGCTGCTGCAGGATGGGGAAACTGTCGATGGTGACCAGCACACTGTCACTGCACACACACACACACACACACACAACACATGATTATACACACACCAGCACACTGTCACTGCGCACACACACACACACAACACATGATTATACACACACCAGCACACTGTCACTGCACACACACACACACACATACAACACATGATTATACACACACCAGCACGCTGTCACTGCACACACACACACACACACACACACACACACAACACATGATTATATACACACCAGCACGCTGTCACTGCACACACACACACACACACACAACACATGATTATACACACACCAGCACGTTGTCACTGCGCACACACACACACACACACACAACACATGATTATACACACACCAGCACGCTGTCACTGCAGTTATACACACACCAGCACGCTGTCACTGCACTAATGCACTAATATACACACACACACACACACACACACACACAACACATGATTATACACACACCAGCACGCTGTCACTGCACTAATGCACTAATATACACACACACACACACACACACACACACACAACACATGATTATACACACACCAGCACGCTGTCACTGCACTAATGCACTAATATACACACACACACAAAAAAAGTTTTTCTTTCAGCCAACTCCTCACCTGAGGTCCAGGTGGACAATACTGGGGCATCTCTCCACCAGGCACCTCAAGTCTGCATGAAAACACAAATACTTTCACTACACAAATACTTATACTATTACTCAATACACACATACTTATACTCAATACACAAATATGTATACTCAATACACAAATATGTATACTCAATACACAAATATGTATACTCAATACACAAATATGTATACTCAATACACACATACGTATACTCAATACACACATAGTTATACTCAATACACACATACTTATACTCAACACACACATAGTTATACTCATACTTAACACACAAAGCATTGTGCATCCTGCACTACACCACTCACTACCAGCGCTCCCCTACAGCACATGCTGCAAACATCCTGAAATGTCCAATGGGAACTCTGTTCTGAAACAGCCGTAATCTAGTCCATTAGTACTCCATGACCACCGCTGACTCCACACATATCTTCCACTACGTGAGGCCATGTGTGTTTAATACTACATGCTAGTGCACTGTGTGTTTAATACTACATGCTAGTATACTGTGTTTAATACTATATGCTAGTACACTGTGTGTTTAATACTACATGCTAGTACACTGTGTGTTTAATACTACATGCTAGTACACTGTGTGTTTAATACTACATACTAGTACACTGTGTGTTTAATACTACATGCTAGTATACTGTGTTTAATACTACATGCTAGTATACTGTGTGTTTAATACTACATGCTAGTGCACTGTGTGTTTAATACTACATGCTAGTATACTGTGTTTAATACTACATGCTAGTACACTGTGTGTTTAATACTACATGCTAGTACACTGTGTGTTTAAACTACATGTGCGTTTAATACTACATGCTACTGTTGTAGTTACCCTCCATGGTGAGGTTCTGCCTTGGGGATCAATAAAGTATCTATCTATCTAGCCACTGATGTTGAGCTGGGAGACGGATGTGTTTAATACTAAATGCTAGTTGACTGTGCTGTAGAGAGCAGCCTGGTGAGCTGCTGTAGTTACCCTCCATGGTGAGGTTCTGCCGGTAGCCACTGATGTTGAGCTGGGAGACGGATGGAGTGACGTTGCTCACTACGGCCTTCACGTGCTCGTTGCTGAAGTCACACCAGGACACGTTCAGCTCCGTCAGCCTGCAGATGAGGGGGAACGATACGACTTTACATCGGAGCCTCAAACCTGATTCCCATAGCAGAGGCAACTGCACTCCTAATATAGTCAGTTAAACATATCAACACTAATAGTGTACCGTGTGCAGGACTGCAGCATCTGGGCCAGAGTTGCAGAGGAGAATCCTGAACATCCACTCAAGTTGAGCCGCACCAGCTGTGGATTCTGCGCCAGAGACCTGAACAACGGAACAGACTTCAGTGCAGGAACAAACACATCACCACTTGGGCCTTCCTGCATTCACTCCGTGTTACATTCACCATCACAGTACACAACATGGAGTGTTGCCATAGGAATACAATGTTACGTCGTGTTGAACAACATACATAAACTGATCCATTTAGAAAGTAGGTAGCACATGCAGGAGGTAGGTTGGTTTAAACAGGGTTTCTACATACTGTAAAATGCCGTCCGAGAGAGCCAGCCCCTCCAGACTGAGGTTCTGTAGCTGTGCGCAGCGGGAAATGATGTCATAAACGACGTCAGCTGAGACGGTGCAGCCAGACAGGTCCATGTGCTGAACTCGCAGTGGCCTGTGGGCGAGAGGTCAAAGGTCACTCTTTACATAAATAAACTACTGAAAACAAATAAACTACTGATACATAATCACAACATGAAACTAGGTTATTATGACGCAATAGGCTTGGCCTAAATAAATAACTACTAATGCTTAATCACAACATGAAATTAGGTTATGATGCAATAGGCCTGGACTAGGTGAACAACACAGCCCAAGGGGTTAGGTCTGTTCACCTTGTCTGGAGACGACATCAGACCAGTCATTTGTTTATGATAAAATGTTTCAATTATGGTGCCTTCGATTTGCCATTAGTCATGACAAAATCAATCAATCAATCTTATCTCCTACATTACACACTCATGCCACAAGTATTAGACTAGAAGCAGAACTCTCAGAACCTTCTCTTTATGGGTAAAGCACGGTTCTCCAACAGAACTTACTCTTTATGGGTAAAGCACGGTTCTCCAACAGAACTTACTCTTTATGGGTAAAGCACGGTTCTCCAATAGAACTTACTCTTTATGGGTAAAGCATGGTTCTCCAATATAGTAAAGCATGGTTCTCCAATAGAACCTTCTCTTTATGGGTAAAGCACGGTTCTCCAATAGAACTTACTCTTTATGGGTAAAGCCCGGTTCTCCAATAGAAGTGTGTGGGCATCGTAGTCTCTGGGTGCCAGCAGACAGCACCTGGCCGAGAGCGTTGCCGAGTCGGACTTTTCCCTCCAGATCCACGCTCTGCCAGAGGGACTCATCAAACCTGGTGAACACCAAGAACACGCCTCCATCAGCACACCAACACACACAAGCACGTACGCACGTAGCGAAACGGATGTGTAGCCGTGGCAACATACGAGAGCTGGTGCCAGCGCTTGCAAACCCTGGAGGTCCGGAGCAGATCGCGTAGCGACAGGCAGGACAGGATCCGCAGGAGCAGCTCGTCAGGCAGATGGTCCCAGCAAACACCTACCACACATGACAGAGTTAGGGTTAGGGATCAGGACCAGTCATACCACATATGACAGAGTTAGGGTTAGGGATCAGGACCAGTCATACCACATATGACAGAGTTAGAGTTAGGGATCAGGACCAGTCATACCACATATGACAGAGTTAGGGTTAGGGATCAGGACCAGTCATACCACATACGACAGAGTTAGGGTTAGGGATCAGGACCAGTCATACCACATACGACAGAGTTAGGGTTAGGGATCAGGACCAGTCATACCACATATGACAGCGTTAGGGTTAGGGATCAGGACCAGTCATACCACATATGACAGAGTTAGGGTTAGGGATCAGGACCAGTCATACCACATACGACAGCGTTAGGGTTAGAGATCAGGACCAGGCTCAGCAGATATGACATGAGATATGAGGCCAGAGATCAGAACCAGTCACAGCAGGATGAGAGTTTCACAGGTCGTCATACCATTTAGGTTGCCATAGAAACATATGGGGATATGGGCATTATGCTCATTTGAGACCAAATCAGCTCACTCTTTCAGATGAATGGTCATTTAAGAACCTCGAGGTCCACAATGAGTTACATAATAACAGAAACCTATAAATGCTAAACAATTTGGGGAGATTATGACCAAGTACAAGACAATACTTAAAGAGACTCTTACCTAGAGAATCTCTCCGCTTCCTGGGTCGCCTCGCCAAAATAAACACATTTTCTTCGTTCTCCTTCCCCTTGTCTGCAACCCGCTGGTGTTTGTGCGGTGGTGACCAGTTCTGAATGAGTTCCTGCGGAGTATTTTCAGCATCGAGGCATGCCGCGTGGGGTCGTTTCGGCCGTTTACTTCTCTGTGAGCCGAGCAGGGAGCTCTCCAGATTCTCGCTCAAGCTAGGAAGCTCCTGAAGTGGTCTGGTGAAAGACGATACCCTCAGTCAAAGAATAGCCAACACATCTGAAGAATATCATAACATTAAGTACATTGTACGGGAGGGAAACGGCACGCCAACGCAATATTAAATAGGCAATGTGCCACGAATGCACTCGGGCATGTGGCATCTGCGATTGAGCGCCAAGCGGATTCCACTTCTCTTCAATCAGAGTGATCACTAAACCAGATTTAAACCATTTCTGCAAAACATACAAAACCCCGTCGATTGAACAATCTGTAAATTATCACGAATTAGTGATTGACAGATGTGGACACGCAGAAAATGTAAGTAGACAATGTGGTGCGGAACATCTTGCTATGGCTACATTAGTAAACAGACAAGTCAGGCTTGGTGTGCTAGGGTTTGCCTTGCCGCCAAATGACATCTTATTGATTGACATGAACCTTAAGTGAAAGGTAATTAAATTGAATATCTATACACGTGATGCCTGCGCAAATTTCACTTTTACATCCACTGCACTGGACATAGTTTTGCTTTATGGATACCAACTATCGTTAAGACCGTGCTGCCCGCCATTATGCTAGGCAAGCGAGAAGCTTAGCTCAAGAGATAGTTTGATCGCGCCATAAAATTGTTACAAAGACTATTTACACTTGCGAATTAATCGAACATATTGTTTAGGAAAAGGGAATCTGTCAATCAATATAAACATAATACAAATTGCATCAGAAAAAACTGATCTGTCGCACATGTTGCACAGGTTTGCCTTTGACTACCCGACAAATTGAGCGCGCAAACGCCGATTCAATGGAACTCCTATGTAAGTGCAATTTGTCTTTGGGAATTTATTCTGACACGTGATCACAGGTTATGTTTTAGATGTGTCTGGTTTCAACGTCCATAAATAGCTATTTAACATTGTCTGCAACTAATATAGATTTTGATGGCTAACGTAACTCTGCCCTGGGACACTTTTACTTGTGTCTTAATGTAGAACGTCATCTATCCACACATTCAAATGTTCGACTAACAAAACCGCGTTGCACAGGTCCATAAGCAACAGACATATACAGATAATCTGAAAATAAATCATACCTTTCCAGTGACATTTTAAAACGTTTGAGTATCCCCAACTTTGCAAAAGCAGCAGCAGCAGCAGCAGTATCACACTCTCGACTCTCAAGCGGGACGATTTAAACCTCCCGCACACTTCCGCTTCCTTCTTCTTCTACGATTAGGCGGGCTACGCTACCGCTGTCCCTGCGCATGTAAACAACAGTACTGAGACTACTGCCCCCTGTTGGAAACTCTTGTGTAAGTGGGATCAGCGATTTTATATCAAATACTTGTATGTTTTACATGTTTAAGTAGACGACAAGACATCAGACATCATAAGGCATAGTATATTGTAAAATACAAGGTTTATATTTGGTAATATACATTTAATTTCGCCAAAACATCACATATTTCTGAAGAGGAAAGCGGAAAGGAAACTAAAATCGCTGTTTTCTTCCACAACAGCAGGCGTCAGTAACGCTCTAGATCTGCACATTTACCCTACAGTGCGGGTAGGTCAACGGAAGAAGGAGAGAAAAACGATCGATTGCGCAGATGCAGTAGTCTCGTTTCTGGTTAGGTCTATGGTTCCAACTTGCTAACGGCAAAGATGGCGCTAAGTAAAACCTTTGGTCAAAAGCCGATAAAATTTCAACTCGAGCAAGATGGAGATTTCTATATGGTTGGATCAGAGGTATACACAATTCAATCAACTTTATGCAAATTTGTTTGAATAGAATCTCAACGAACATAAAAAAGAAATTCGTTATATAAATGTCCGCTAGCATTTACCACTGGCTAGCTCTTTGTTTCTTATGGCTTATTTTTCACCCTATGCGTTTTTAAAGCATGAATGACTATTGTTTCAGCTTCTTGTCGTGGGTGCACATAGACTTGTTTTCATTTCATCCCGCTCAGTTTAAAATGACCGCTTAAACATATTAAAGGATGCTTTTCCAAACAGGCCTGTTTTTGAATGAAGCCAGCTAGTGGTAGCTAGCTAGCTAACGTCAGCTAACAGATGACAGCAACACAACGTTATCTGAAACTTAACTGGACGCTAGCGTGGGCTAACTGGTGTTCTAAAGGCTTGCTCACTGCTTACAGGTTGGAAACTACTTGCGCATGTTTAGAGGGTCCTTATACAAACGGTACCCATCATTGTGGAGAAGGCTCGCTTCTGTCGAGGAGCGAAAGAAAATAGTCGCCTCATCACATGGTAAGGCAATGATTTTCTTTTGGACCCGTATGTTTAATCTGCCAAATCAGTATTATTATTCTGTGTTCGTTTGATGTTGCTAATGGATATACACATTTAGCCACCAGCGTAACTCTACTGAAGGCCTCTGAATGTGAGGAGATCTTTGAAGGCAACGATGAGAAATATAAAGCTGTGTCCATTAGCACGGAGCCTCCCGCCTATCTCAGGTAACACGGCATGGAAAGCGAAAGTAGAGGAGCCAACTGGTAATCAACATTTGTTTATCAGTGACACTGATAGATGTCAGTGGTGTAACACATGAACCTAGTGACCGCAGTGTACACCAGACCTGATTGCATTTAAGCGAAATATGCAGCATAGCTGCAAAAAGGTCAGTGAGAAGGCATTTCTATTGTCTGTAGTTGGTCTTGTGAACATGTTGTATGTCCTCACATTGTGCAGGGAACAGAAGGCCAAGCGGAATAGCCAGTGGGTTCCCACCCTCCCCAACAGCTCCCATCATCTGGATGCCGTGCCCTGCTCCACCGCCATCAACCGCAACCGCCTGGGCAGAGACAAGAAGAGGACTTTTCCTCTCTGGTAACTAGAGAGGTCACACTTATTTTGGTGGTGTTGAGAAAAAAATCTATACTCTTTCAAAACTTCCCCACATTAGTGTTTTAACGCTATTTCATTTGTGAGGGGGCGAAGTAAAATATATATTTTATTTATGGAACATTATTGTTATCACTAATATAGAATATCTTTAATCATCATCCAGTGTTTCCCACAGATTAGAAGGCAATGTGTGGTGGTCGCCCCATGTCTGACGGGGGGGGGGGGGGGGCGGGGGTTGGGGGGGAGGGGTGCAGGGTGCACCCATATTTTCATTTTTCATTTTCATTGCATCGCCTTTTTTCGCTCTCCTTTCATAACATATAATGTTTTTTTGTTTTTTTTACCGAGATGTGAAGCTGTATGTGAAGATGATGTAATTATTTACATTATATATACTGACATTTCTGATATTCATAACAGCCAACTTTATGCAGGTTATAGCCTACTATTCATATTACAACTCCACTTCTCAAATTCAGCTGTCTGGTTGAAGCCTCAAAATATTGTAAACAAAGTAGCAGGCTAAGCTTATCATACTACTGGTTGAACTGTTCAGTTTCCCCACATGTGTTTAAGTTTCAAGGTAAGCTAATACTTTTTCTCCTTGGGACAGGCCCTTTTAAGTCTTGGAGTTGAAAAACATGGTTGGTCAGTCAACTTGAATGCAAGAGTTTTAATCAAATGTCTGCAGCATAGCCTACTAATGATGCTAACCGAATATAACAGTAATTTAGCTAGCCGTCTTCTGAGCGTCAATGCGTTCACGATTGTGAATGTTTTATTTGGATTAAATGTGCATGTGGAGGACGGGTGTCCATTGAGCACGCACGAGAGCGGGCCGAGTAGAATGAGTTTACTTCTACTGTTTGGTAATTAAGTTGCACGCATAGTCTACAAAAGTTGCGGGAGAACTTTATGCTTCTACCCGAGCAGCGTCCGGTGCATCAGTGCGACCACCAACCACGCTTCCAGGGATGATCTCGTTGGTTTTCATGGAGACAGACAGCCGCGGTGTGCACGGAGGAGGGGCTGTGTGTGTGTGTGTGTGCGTGTGTGTGAGAGACAGACACGTGAGTGACAGAGAGGGAGCGCAGGGAAAGTAAATTCAGCTTTACGAATGCTGCGTGTTTTTCAATAGCGTTTCAAAATAAATAAATAAAAGAATAACGAAACGCAATATGTGGCGGCCGGTGCTGAATCTGTGGCGCACCGCCACAAATTTGTCTATGTGTGGGAAACACTGATCATCTTTTCGTCTTTACGAAGTGCTGATATGTCAGTCTGCCAGTAGGATACTAGGATAGGATAATAATGTCAATAGGATAACGATTTAATTATGCATAACCATTTTTTATTTATGGACTTCCTGGTGGTGGAAAGGACTTCCCAATTCGTTGCAGTTTAATTTGGAGGTGAAAAACAGATTTCCGTTAGCCTAGAGCCGTCAGAATCAACAACTGAGGACCACGATCCTGCCGTAATCCATAAGAACTGTTCTCTCTGCAGCTTTGATGACCACGATCCTGCTGTAATCCATGAGAACGCCTCCCAGCCTGAAGTTTTGGTTCCCATCCGGCTTGATATGGAGATTGACGGGCAGAAACTGCGAGATGCCTTCACTTGGAACATGAACGGTAATCATGATTTCTGACAGTAATTTAAAAAGTATGACATCACTGTACATTGGGCACAATCAGGGAAGCAGCCGTTTGCCGTTTTCTGTTGTTAAAGTGTCGTTTGTCCTCGACGATGGTATTAATGGTATAAGCCAGATATGGACTTTACTACTGAATATTACTCCCCGTCAAAAAACTACTCTTCAAAAATGTTTCAAAGATGCAACTCTTCCAAGGATTTCTCGTCTCATAGTGCTTCTGACAACCTGACGTACATGAGGCACACTTGGCACACTCCTCCCCCTACCGTCTCTCCTCTCCCCTCTCCCTCTACCACTTTTCCTACCACACAGTGACAAGTACTTCTAATGTAGGCACTTCTATCCTCTAGTACTAGTGTTGAAAGATGCAGTGGTCATTCCTAACTAAGTGCTAACATTAAATCTCATTCTATATAGAGTGCGTAAGTGTGATGTCATGCCTCCGTAGCAACCAAATTTCTGTTCTAAACAAGTCAATATGCCAGATGATTGTTTTACAGAAAAAGGAACGTTTTTGCGCGAATTAATTTACGAGTTGACATTAGCTAACTTCATAGATTAGTCCAGTTTGCCGTTACATTATAAACTTTGTTTGTCATGCTAGCGTGAACTTCTCCTTTTAATACACCAGAAGAATACATAAACACCTCGACATGGTAGTGATTTTCATCACTTAAAATTGATTTATTTCTAAGTCTAAGGTAAATGAGTAAAGGTGTAGATGTACTCTAGGGATCAGATAAAAGTATCATCCAAATGGATAAAGGTAAATGTGTCTAAGGTAAATGAGTAAAGGTGTAGATGTACTCTAGGGATCAGAAATCCTGTGTGTGGAAATGTCTATTGACTTTTCAACTGTCCCCTGTCCAACGGCCCCCCCTTTACCTGTTTTCCTTTCTCTTTCCCTCTCTCTCTCTTCTCTTCCTTTCTCTTTCCCTCTCTCTCGGTCTCTTCCTCTTCCTTTCTCTTTCCCTCTCTCTCTCTTCTCTTCCTCTTCCTTTCTCTTTCCCTCTCTCTCTCTTCTCTTCCTCTTCCTTTCTTTTTCCCTCTCTCTCGGTCTCTTCCTCTTCCTTTCTCTTTCCCTCTCTCTGTTTTTCTCTCTTCCTCTCCCTTCCCTTTCTGTGCTCGCTCTCTCTCTCTCTCTCCTTTTGTTTTTCTCTTCACTCCTCCAGAGAAGCTGATGACCCCGGAGATGTTTGCGGAGATCCTGTGTGACGACCTTGACCTGAACCCCTTGACCTTCGTTCCTGCTATCGCCTCCGCCATCCGCCAGCAGATGGAGTCGTACCCCACCGACAGTCTGCTGGAGGAGCAGACGGACCAGAGAGTCATCATCAAGGTGGGGGGAGGTGTCATGTGCATGTGTGTGTGACTAAACTAAAAGATGGAGGTGTCATGTGCTTGTGTGTGTGACTAAACTAAAAGATGGAGGTGTCGTGTTTGTGTGTGTGACTAAATTAAAAGATGGAGGTGTGTGTTTGACTAAACTAAAAGGTGGAGGTGTGTGTTTGTATCACGTGTGTGTGACTAAATTAAAAGATGGAGGTGTGTGTTTGACTAAACTAAAAAGTGGAGGTGTGTGTTTGTATCACGTGTGTGTGACTAAACTAATAGATGGAGGTGTGTGTTTGACTAAACTAAAAGGTGGAGGTGTGTGTTTGTATCACGTGTGTGTGACTAAACTAAAAGGTGTGTGTTTGTATCACGTGTGTGTGTGACTAAACTAATAGATGGAGGTGTTTGTTTGTACCACATGTGTGTGTGTGACTAAACTAATAGATGGAGGTTTGTTGTTTCCTTTTTGTCTGTATGAGTTCTTTGTTTAGAAATGAGTGGTTGCTTAGCGACATTATGTGGAGGGGCAACATGTATTGGGGCGTTACAGACTGTCTGTCAGAGAGTGGCTGACTGGCTGATTTCTTGTTTATAACTGTGTGTGTGTGTGTGTGTGTGTGTGTGTGTGTGTGTGTGTGTGTAGCTCAACATCCATGTGGGGAATATCTCGCTGGTGGACCAGTTTGAGTGGGACATGTGCGAGCAGGAGAACTCCCCAGAGCAGTTTGCGCTGAAGCTGTGTTCTGAGCTGGGCCTGGGGGGAGAGTTCGTCACCACCATCGCCTACAGCATCAGAGGACAGCTGAGCTGGCACCAGAGGACCTACGCCTTCAGGTAATACAAACGCGCACACACACACACACACACACACGTACACACTCACACCAGAGGACCTACGCCTTCAGGTAATACTCACACGCACACACACACACACACACACACACGTACACACTCACACCAGAGGACCTACGCCTTCAGGTAATACTCACACACACTCACACTCTCACCCACACACTCTCTCTTAGGTACACACACCAACATGAACAGAAGTGCTCTAATGTCCAGAACTGGGCACAGACAGGATTAAATACTGTTCTTATTTAGAACTAGTGCAGTGCCTGTTCCAAAATGCTATTCCTGTATTGCTTTGCGTGTGTGTGTGTGTGTGTGTATGGGTATTGCTTTGCGTGTGTGTGTGTGTGTGTGTGTGTCAGGGTTGTGATTGGCAAAGGACCAAAAAAAAGGAGAATATACCCAGCGCACACAACACCTCCCCCCCAGCAGGGACCGCTGCTGTAGTGTATACTGTACACTACTGCATACTGCATACTGCATACTGCATACTGCATTCCTAACTATTAGCCGCGGCTTTTATATTATACTACAGTCTTGGCTACTACTGTGTACTTCACAAATTGAATTTACTAGGGGGGTCCGGGGGCATGCACCCCCGGGAGAACATTTTGAAAAATAACCCCTTAAATGATGACTTCTTATGACTTTTATGAGAACTATTGAGAAACTGAGATACAGTATTTCAAACATTATAACATATTACAATATACTCTGTAAGGCCTAAAGAAAACTAATTTATAATGGAGCAAAGTAGCCTAGGCCTACTCAAGACTAATAGGCTATCATGATAATTTTGCCAACAAGATGTAGAACCATGGATTTTCTCATTTCATAACATGTTTTAACATAAACCAACATAAAGTTATAATTTTGACTACATTATCTAGTATAGGCCTACTTGATAACATATAGCCTGCCCCCTTACAGTCCTCTAGTTCTGTACAATGTAGTGAACCATAGGCCTTGTATATTGTATATTGATGCTGATTGAAGGTTGTTGATATTTAAGTTCCAAAGAAAATCAAATGACACCACTCTCTCTCCTTCCAAAGGACCTCTCCTAAAATAAATGGTAGGCCCTGTGATAGGCTACAGCACTAGTTTTGCAAGTGCGCACACTAAATGGAGAGCTAGGATTAAAATTCAGACTGTGCCTTTAAGGCGACTTTTTTCATCTGTCACCACAATGCTACAGTAGGCCATTTCCACTAAAAACTTCAGCTCAATGTTATGCACAAGACTAATGTTTACCAAGCATGACCAAGTGTTAATCTCTTAGCACTATCATACGTTTTCTCAAGGTGAGATAGCCATCCCGAAATATGTTTTGAATGACATGGGGCGCACGGAGGTGAACGTCTGGACAAACGCGAAATGACAATTAGTTAGTGATGTTAACTAAACAATTTAGTAGACCTAAGGTAGACGGACTTCGTGGTTAAAACGATGAAAACCAGTAGGCTAGTCTGTCACAGCTAACTTCAGGCATAGTAGCCAAGACTAGTTTACACGCGCAGAAATTAAAAATCAGTATCAGCATCACGAGATTGCTGTCATTATCGGAAAATCCTGACACGTCAAACTGCGAACGCGAGGCAAAGAAACAAATAGTTCACACACATTGAACTTGCATCAAACATTCATCAACCCGTCTGCTTTCACTTTCAATGAAATCCACTAGAGAACGGACAAGGCTTGCTGAGTGATATGAATGAAAGAACCATCAAACCCATCGTCATTGTCAGCGGCCTGTGTTAAAAAAGGTTAGGCTACCCGAAATAAACCAGGCTTTAAAAAACGGAATTCCGGTTAAAAATGGAAGAATCACAGCCCTGGTGTGTGTGTGTGTGTGTGGGTATTGCTTTGCATGTGCGGCATTCTGAAATGTCCTTAAATTTGAGACCATTATCATTTGTTTCAAATTGTTACCTCTTAGTCAGAACAGTATGAGCAATGTTTATATTCCGGACTTCAATGCAATTGGATAACACTACGACCAATGTTTGCCGACTGGGTCATTCCACGTTAAATCAACCAGAGCGCACGCACTTGCGTCTCAAAAAAATCTGGATAAAAAATACCATGTGTACCTATGTTACCCAGGAGACACTCTGTGAAATGTTTTTGTGCTAAGATCAATACTTTTCAAGTAACAGCCAGTTTTATGGGGGGAGGGGGGTGTAAAATTTGTTCTGCCTCTTTTTTTTGTCAAAGTTCACAAGCCCATTGCTCAAGAACTAAAATACTGTATTTAGGTGGCTAAAATTTTGCAGGCTGGTGCATAAATAGGAATAGTATGCAGTAAATTCACCATTAGTAGTCTGGATGATCCTGCATGGTCATAGCAGTCCCTCAAAGTTGATAAAAATGTTATTGGAGTTTGTGGCTGGGCTCTTGGGGTTTTTTTTCACATAGGCTCTTGGTTTTTTTTTCTTATTGAGATAAGTAGAAACACTCTCAGAAAAAGCAATGAAGAGAAAAGAAATTTCATCAGGGATTGAACAGCAGACCTCACGAGTCTGATAAATGATTTTGGATCTCATATTCAGAGCACCCTAACAACTTGTGGGAATATACAAAGATTTTTTAAATATTTTTTTCTTTAATCTGCATTACCTCTTCTTTTTAAAACATCAATTTGACTTGTCTTATGCAAATCTTTCTTTTTCATTTCCCACCCTGAACATGGGCAAAATGCACCACTGAGATCTATTGAGAGATATGTTTTGTGTCGAGTAACCACTAGGTGCCACCAAAATCACTGAATCACTGAAATTGCAGGGTGGGAACAAAACATATTGATCTCAATGGTGCAGTTTGTCCATGTTAAGGGTGGAACCAAGGCTGGTTCAGCCTTGACTGTAATGATGGCTGCGGCTATTGCAAAGAAAAAGTTTGCCGTTAAAGTTAAAAGTTATAGGCTTCTAGTTCGGGCACCATTATTCATCTAAGAAATGCATTAAAACACCTCAACATACCATACCCAGATCTTTTCCCATCCATTCCCCCCATCAACGGTGACCGTGTCACCTCCAGCTAAAATGTTTTACCAAAAAACATGTATTAGACTAAGATTTCAAATTGTTTGTGGTCTATATAACATGCATCAGAATTGATAATGCAATTTATAGATAGATTACTTGCAAACACACACATACGGACAAGGGACACTCTCCTGTTTATACAGGTGCTCCTCCTCTCGGTATTGCCATGGCAACGCACACACTGAAGCACTTAGCCTCTTGAGCTCTGGTCGGCAGCTAGCGATAGCTTGGAGCCGCTAGGACGAGACGAGAGGATGGAGGCATTTAGGCTGTCAGTCACTGAGCTGTCACTCAGGCGGGCTTAACATGGCTCCGTTTGATTAGATCCAGCCTGCACACACACAAAGAGCCAGTCGCGCCTCTCTCTGCAGATCACTGGATCTGATCTCAAACAGATGACTAACATGATTTATTATAACACTGAGCACAGTCCCTTGATCACGCAGATATGCTGACGTTTTATTTATGCTCCTTATATTTATTTACCATTTTAGAATATGGACGCTGTGGGTGATCATGGGTGAAGACTCCAGAACCTTTATTTGGAAATGAGTTCCTTGCATCCGTAGACTATAGCCATGTAAAGCCTGTGGTGTTGGTCCCAGAGGGTGCAACCGTAGACTATAGCCATGTAAAGCCTGTGGTGTTGGTCCCAGAGGGTGCATCCGTAGACTATAGCCATGTAAAGCCTGTGGTGTTGGTCCCAGAGGGTGCATCCGTAGACTATAGCCATGTAAAGCCTGTGGTGTTGGTCCCAGAGGGTGCATCCGTAGACTATAGCCATGTAAAGCCTGTGGTGTTGGTCCCAGAGGGTGCATCCGTAGACTATAGCCATATAAAGCCTGTTGTGTTGGTCCCAGAGGGTGCATCCGTAGACTATAGCCATGTAAAGCCTGTGGTGTTGGTCCCAGAGGGTGTATGCATACCCTCCAAGTAGAGATGCACCGATTGCAATTTTTTGGCCGATTCCGATTTCCGATTTTTCATCGAGTTTGACCGGCCGATACCGATTTTAGCCGATTCCGATTTAATTTCTTCTAACCACTTTACAGCACAAACAAAGAGTTATTTTCTGGCCTATATTTTCTTTAATACATCATGTTAGAAATGTAATCAACTTATCAATGGCTGGTAGAAAAATGTGAATAGACAGATTCTTCTTCAAGTCTTCTTCAGCTGCAGTAATCCCAGTGTGGGACATTCATTTCACACAGAAATGCACTAGGAACACTATTTATTTTCTTCTCACATCCATATGCAATATCCAACTGTAAATATCTTCAGAATACTGATAACTGAAGTTAGTGCTACATAGGCTGAGATGTTGGAAAATGACAACAAAAAGAACTAATTTTGAGAAGCCTTGAAACACAGCAAATGACATACATTCTCAGTCCACACTCTTCTTTGAACTTTCGCGATTGCTTGCGGATACTAAGGAAGTGTCCATATTTGGATGGCATAACGTCATGCTGGAGAAACACAGCTTTCCAAGGACACCACGCATGATATGTTTTGTATCACGGTCGCGGTAGTTTATGACACGTTAGAATGCTAACTTTTGGCAAATTTAGAAGAAATATACAGGCGTGATCAGACAAAAGGTAATGAAATAAACCTCTAAATGTGTAAATCGGACTTAGTTGTTGTAGTAGTGTGAAAGAATACATGATAAGTTGGCAAACCGAAGCAAAACTATGTTTATTCCTGCCGTGTCTCGCCTTAAGTTGAGTAAAGGCTATGTCGCTGCTTATTGATAGCGCTTGTGGTTCAGCTGTGGGCACGCAATTAGCGGCAAGGACGGGCTTTGATGAGCGCTGTAACCTGAAGTGACAGCTTAAATGCCACGCAATATGGCAAAGCACAGCGTTCGCTGCATAGAAAAACTCAGTATTAGCGCTTTATCCAGCCCTGACTGTTGGCCTAGCTTCATCAAACTTTGCAAACTCAGCTGTGTGAGTGTGATGTTGTTACAAGTACGTGCGAGTGCATTTGACCGGCATAAAATCGGCATGTCTCAGACTGACCGGCCGGTCGCCGGTCGTGGCCGATCACGTGAAAATCGGCCGATTCCGATCGGCGGCCGAGCGATCGGTGCATCTCTACCTCCAAGTGGATTAAAAGAGTGCTTTATGTTTAGCATACAGATTCAGAGATCATGCCAGAATGTAGCATTGTGTGAGCATCCATGTGTGTTTTATGTAGATAACATGGACAAGATTGTTAGTTTAACCGTTTCTTCAGTCGTGTGTGTGTGCCTGGTGATGTCGTTTCGTGGCGTTTTCTCCAGCCTATGATCTTGTCACATTTCAAACATGTGACTGCCAGATTAATAGTGCCCTTAGACAGTCTGTGTGACCTCGACTGCCCTCAATAATAGACGTGTGTAATAGTGACCTCGACTGCCCTCAATAATAGACGTGTGTAATAGTGACTTCGACTGCCCTCAATAATAGACGTGTGTAATAGTGACTTGGCACTATTGGCCTCCTGAATGTCCTCGACAAACACACTCACAGTGGGAGAGGGAGACCAGTTTCTGCTCTTTGTGCTCGACGCTATATTGAGAAAATCCACGATAAACAAACGTTCGGGCTAAAATATTGAATTTCACATTTTTCGCTTAATTCGACAGTATATAGACTACACTTTCATATCGTGAACAAATTTCACGGAAAAACATTTGTTTTGACTCTTAAACCCGGTGAAGATTCACGCCACTTAAAAAGTAGAATTTCTCCTTTTCTGGCATGTCGTGATGGTAGAACCATGTCAACTTTGAATGCGGTATCTTAGCGATAGTTTCTCAAATACCCTCAATATACATATTGTTGGAAAGCTTAGTTTATGGCCATTCATGTGAGCACAATAACTTAATTTTGAAAATTTTACCAAAGCGACTGGTTTCGCTTTGCAGGGTCACAAATGCCCTTCTCTGCCTGAAGAAAGTTTTGTGTCACTTCCTTCTCGCCATGTCTCCTGTTTGGTGTCCTTGAGGAAATGTTTCCAATGATTCATACGGCTTTATTCATGTGACTTCATAAAACACGTCTTGTGTCATGATCTGCCCTACTCGGTTAAGTCATAAGAATGGCCTGATAATTCTCTCTCCGGGTCCAGTGACTTTTTCAAGCTCATTTCGAGCTGTTTTTCCTCCATAGGCATAGGCAGGGCCTGGGACGTTGGAGTTGTGTTAGGCTCATTTCTTGGTTTAAAATGCTGTACATCATCGATATTGAACAGCTGTAGTTGAAAGACCAGATGTATTGCTCAGAGTGATTAAATGAAGCATTGCCTGTCCGTGTACTAGGGGGTTAAGAACCGCTCACTTCTGGCCCCAGTATTTTGAATGAGCTTTGCTCAGTACATTCTGCTGTTAGCAAAGCTATGAATTTGTAACCGTGCCTTTGAGACTGCTCCACAGTAATGTGCCTCTGTGAGACTGCTCCACGGTAATGTGACTGCTCTACGGTAATGTGACTGCTCTGCTCCACGGTAATGTGACTGCTCTACGGTAATGTGACTGCTCTGCTCCATGGTAATGTGACTGCTCTACGGTAATGTCTCTCTGATGACGTGGTAGTTTTATCAGTGCCTGATTGATGTGGCATCCTGTACTTGCAGTGAAAACCTGCTGGCCACGGTTGAGATTAAAGTGCTTCAAGTCTAAGTCCTGTGTTGCGGTGAGAGCCCGCTGTCTATGGTGGAGATTAAAATGTTCTAAGTCCAAGTCCTGTGTTGCAGTGAGAACCCGCTGCCCACGGTGGAGATCGCCATCAGGAACACGGGAGATGCAGACCAGTGGTGCCCCCTGCTGGAGACGCTGACGGACGCCGAGATGGAGAAGAAGATCCGGGACCAGGACAGAAACACCAGGTGAGAGAATTAGAGATCAGGGACCAGGACAGAAACACCAGGTGAGAGAATTAGAGATCAGGGACCAGGACAGAAACACCAGGTGAGAGAATTAGAGATCAGGGACCAGGACAGAAACTCCAGGTGAGAGAATTAGAGATCAGGGACCAGGACAGAAACACCAGGTGAGAGAATTAGAGATCAGGGACCAGGACAGAAACACCAGGTGAGAGAATTAGAGATCAGGGACCAGGACAGAAACTCCAAGTGAGAGAATTAGAGATCAGGGACCAGGACAGAAACTCCAAGTGAGAGAATTAGAGATCAGGGACCAGGACAGAAACTCCAAGTGAGAGAATTAGAGATCAGGGACCAGGACAGAAACACCAGGTGAGAGAATTAGGAGTGGAGGAGAAGGCGCCCAGCCAGGAGGCATGTTAGTTGTGGGAAAGAGCAAGTAGCTAGGAGAGCACTTAATACTTTCATGTCAGATGATTAAAGATATCCTGGCATGGCCAGTAAAATGTAGACCAGCAACACCAACTATAATGACCAGCTTGAGGTGGTACGACAAGCGAAACCAGTTAAATTACAATCGGAAACTGGGTTAACCAGCTGAAGGTATGTTTTCGTAAGAATTTTGCTGGTCTAGCTGGTCAACCATCATAGGGTGGTCAAACAAGCTGGTTTGACCAAGTGATATCAGAGGATAGATAGACCAAGAGATTTGTCACGCTAGCGTGTGTATGATCCGTCTGTTCTGGCCTTGTTGAGGTAGCAGTAAAATATTCACCACCAGGTCTGAGTTACCAGAGCCACCTATAGGCAGATAACCTCCTAGTCTGCATGGTAAACTTGTTACAGTGAGAACTACAAGCCTCAAACATAATGAGATCTTAATGACAGGAAAATGCTCGTCCCATGTGGTACTTGAAATGATCTCTTGTAAGGAGCAGAAGTCTTGAGTATCTCAGCAGAGAGAGAATTCCATAACCTGATTTTGAGAGAGATTGATTGTTTCACTTCTTGTGAGATGACATTATAACACACCCCACTCCAACACTTCTCATAAGTAATGTGAATGGTTAATGCTCATGTGTTGGATGATTTTTATCTGGCTCCTAAACCACATTCTCTAATCAGTGACGACAGCGATTACTTAGTTGTGTGTGCTATTGTGTCGTGCATGTATGCGATTACTTGGTTGTGTGTGCTATTGTGTCGTGCATGTATGCGACTACTTAGTTGTGTGTGCTGTTGTGTCGTGCATGTTAGGGTTAGGGTCTGAGTATGCGACTACTGACACGTGTGTACCGTTGTGTTTGCTCCTTCAGACGCATGCGGCGACTTGCCAACACCGCTCCAGCCTGGTAGAGGACCACGGCCTGATGACGTGTTGCCAGCTCTCTCTCCTGATTGGCTGAACCTTCTCGAGCTCTTGGACCCCCCCCCCCCCCCACGTCACATTCCACAGCTCCGCACATGTCAGCTCTGATCTGGGGTCGGCCCCAACTCTGTAGTGTAGGCAGAACACTGCCCCTCACCCCAACTCTGTAGTGTAGGCAGAACACTGCCCCTCACCCCAACTCTGTAGTGTAGGCAGAACACTGCCCCTCACCCCAACTCTGTAGTGTAGGCCAATGAGCCTTAGACGAGCCGTAGACCCCCGGGATCTAACAGAAGGTCTAGGAGCCCAGTCCAGTCACGTACCTGCCTCCCTACCGACCCGCTCCAGCATCCCCACCACCAGTTCTGGCTGCTGCGGGATGTGCTGGCCAATTGAGCTCCTCCTCGCAGATCCATTTTAGCAAGCAGCTATCTCTGGAGGCTCAGATATTACTGGGCTTTTGAAAAGTAAAGGTGGTGCTCAACATATTTCTTTCTTGTGAATGACATGGCTCTTTTTTTTTTTTAAGTGTGAAATTGAGTCTGTTACTAATAAACATTGCTTATGTTTTTTTGTTTTTGTTATATGTTTTCAAAACTTGTCTTGTGTTGATTCATTAAATGATTTGAAATGAATGAGTAGGTTAATTTGTGATGTAAGACGAAGTTAAAAAGCTAGCGCTAGCTGGCGACTGCTTTAGGCCTGTGTGCGGAACGGAGCCCAAGCTAGCGCTAGCTGGCGACTGCTATAGGCCTGTGTGCGGAACGGAGCCCATAACTGATTTACCGCCACTTTTCCATCTCGTTAGCAACTGCTTGTGTGCCACAGAGCGCCTGAACACACCAGCTCTCTCACCCAGAGGGGAGAGTGGTCCTCTATATCAGTTGGAAACCCAAGACGCTGCATCTTTCAGTGGTTTGCGGTTCAAAGTAACAAGCACCCCACTGACAACCACCGAGAGATCTGAAGGCCCACAAGCTCCTGCAGCAATCTGTTATAAAGCACCTAATTAGTGGTTTTTACGGTGCATGAAGAAAGCAAATTTTGCACCAGGCACTGTTCCTCCTTGGTGAGGCATATTTATTGTAAACTTTGATAGATAGGCTGACATCTATATTGTGTTTATCTTGGATCTTGAAGTTGTTTGTCTTTGAGATACATATAGAAACATTTACATAGAGGAGCTTAACAGACTCCAGGCTGTAGCGCATGGTAGAGGGATAGTGGAAACAAAAGCACGAGGGGGAACATTTTTAACTGAAAGCGAGCAGCCGAGCCTGACATGCCGGGGATCATGGAGGTCAAGAGCAGCAGGAGGCGGTGGGGACCCGGACCAGCGCTGGCTTGCCTTCCCCTGTAGGCGGGCGTCCACATGAGGTGTGTGTGTGTGTGTGTTGTGCAACCACACATCATCTTCCCTCCGCACTGTCACGCAGAGCAGAGAGCACCCAGGGCAGGCGCGGGACATCCTGAATGATCACCGCTGCGCTCCTCTGGAATTCTCCGCTGCCAGAGGTCTCGTCTCACGTTGATAAACAATAGCGAGAGACACCTTTGGCAGTGCATAACTATCGCTTCATATACTGCTGTAAACACTGCTTGGCAATAGTGCTGAAGCCCTTAATCATTGGTCTGTATGTGTAACATGTTTAGATTGAGCGAGTGAGAACTGGAAACAGCACTGAAGGCAGTGCCCTGCCAGGGCTATCATTTCATTCCACCTTTTCAAGGGACTGTTTCCTGGAGCAACTTCACAAAAGCTTGAAACATGTGTCTCCTCTGACCAGCTCCTCTCCACATGAAAGAATGTCGGGCGGCTTCTATTAAAACTCACATTTAAAGCACATCAAACAGGAAAAGAGGAAGCTGCCCTTGATTTCCCTTCTCACTATCTAATAGAGGTACATGCATTTAACAAGCTGTGGCCTCCCTCTGCTGTTAAACTGTGGTGTTTGAAAAAGTCTTACATTTCCCATCTTCCTGTGCTGAATTGGATTAAGGCATTCATGATGAAAGCCATGCATGCAAACCAGTGTTGTACTGCTTTAAGTGTTTCCTAGTGTTGTATTGAATATGTTGGGCCTTGGGCATGCCTACAATGCTGTAATTGTATTATAACTACCTAACTATTCAACAAACCTTTTGTTCAGTCCTTCCAATAAACATACATACATTTGTAAATGTCTTACGAGGGCCTGATGTCTGCACAAGTTTAATGAACACATGCCACGTAGAGCTGGCCATAAAGGAGGGGACGAGGCAACTAATCAGAACACGGTCTCTCTGACGGAGAAGCCCAGTTGGGCCTGTAGCTGACTGGTACCCATGGACTAGGAGCTCTGGAGAGGATAAACATCAACGGTTCACAGGAAGGCAACATTCAGCAGAATACCTAGATACTAGACACAAAGAAGTTGAACAACAAACAAAAAAAGTCATGTACAATATGAAAGACATTTTTTATTGGAAACAAATATAATACAGAATTTATACAAATGTATTTACACAGTAAATATGTTACTTAATCTTCAAATCATAATGAGAGACGTAAAGTTACACATGAAAAGATTCATTGCGATGAAACACCAGCGTTCTGAATGCTGTGCAGTCAAAGAAGTGGCGACGGCATCAGTGGCCTGCACTGCACCGTGTGGAACGGAACAGCAGAGTGTGCGGAGGCAGGAGCCCAGGGCCACACATGGGCCGAGACAGAGCCACACATGGGCCGAGACAGAGCCAGTACCTCCACCTCTATCCATCAGAAATACATGGGCCGAGACAGAGCCACACATGGGCCGAGACAGAGCCAGTACCTCCACCTCTATCCATCAGAAACACATGGGCCGAGACAGAGCCACACATGGGCCGAGACAGAGCCACACATGGGCCGAGACAGAGCCACACATGGGCCGAGACAGTGCCACACATGGGCCGAGACAGCGCCTCCACCTTTCCATCAGAAACACAGAGGATTTGTTAAGGTGAGCATTTGCACTGATGGCGTGGGTTTGAGGGGCTGCCCTGTGGCAGTGAAACTCAGGGGTGCTGCGATCAGAGTACCGAGATCAGATTCAGAGCACCATAGAGGCTGGAACATGTTTCCAACAACAGAACGAAACACATTGAACGCAAATGTACTACATGAATGTACTGAATGTAGTACATTGAAATGTACTACATGTCTTATGCACCTCTCCTCTCTGTGGATGGAGCACCAGTTGAGCTACAGGCCATGCACTGACCATAACGAGGTGTGTGCGGTGTCCCTTCAGGCCACGCACTGACCATAACGAGGTGTGTGCGGTGTCCCTTCAGGCCACGCACTGACCATAACGAGGTGTGTGCGGTGTCCCTTCAGGCCACGCCCTGACCATAACGAGGTGTGTGCGGTGTCCCTTCAGGCCACGCACTGACCATAACGAGGTGTGTGCGGTGTCCCTTCAGGCCACGCCCTGACCATAACGAGGTGTGTGCGGTGTCCCTTCAGGCCACGCACTGACCATAACGAGGTGTGTGCGGTGTCCCTTCAGGCCACGCACTGACCATAACGAGGTGTGTGCGGTGTCCCTTCAGGCCACGCACTGACCATAACGAGGTGTGTGTGCTGTCCCACCAGAGGTGAATGTAATGGCTGAGGTACAAAGCAACCTTCCCTGTCAAACGTAGCACCAATATGAGAACAACAACAACGACAACAAAAGTAAGCCATATAACAAGGTCATCAAAGCAATATTCAGTGAATACATTATATGCATATGCCATATGCTTTCCCTGAGAGGGCAACGTCTGAGTGGAAGACATCTAACCTGTAGTCTTAAGAACAAAAGGTGCTCTGTAGAACCAGGAGCGAGAATAACAAAGGGTGTCAATCTTTGGGATTCTTGGTCTTGACAAAACCCATAAGGTTCAAGACACGTTGAAGCATTTTGAAAGTTCTGGACAGGATCCCCTGACCAAACACACCAACGGACTTTACTATTCCAAGAGCGTGGAGCTAAAGGCCAACTTAACAGCCTCATAGTCTTACCAGCTACATTACATTACTACACATAATTTCCCGACTATTAGCCGCACCTTATATATATAGATTTTGCAAAATTTCTTCGGCTATGAGGTTAATACAGGGGGCAGTTAATATGGTATTAATATGGTTTTGTTACTTTAACTTGCATGAAACACTTTCCTGCGGCTTATACACAATGCGGCTAATACACAGGAAAATATTGTTGCATAACATGTAATGCACAAACTGTAGCAACTGATGTACTTGAACACATATAAAGGCTCAGTGAGCATAAAATTAAATGAAAAATTGTCCTCACTCTACTCTAAAGATGTTAATACCTGCACACGCAATCAGTGCCATGTGTTTTCTGCTGCCATTTCAGGGCAGTCTTGTGATGAATGAAGGTTCTGTGGTTACCCTGCTGAAAAAAACAGCCTGACCAGCTAAAGGTGGTTTGCTGGTTGACCAGCTTGTTAACCAGCTTGTTTGACCACCCTTTGATGGTTAACCAGCTAGACCAGCAAAACTCTCGCGAAAACACACCTTCAGGTAATTTAGCTGGTTTTGATTGTCGTACCACCTTAAGCTGGTCATTTTAGTTGGTGTTGCTGGTCTACATTGCTGGTTTTTACTGGCCACGCCAGCTTATGTTGGTTATTCTAGAAAACCAGCTTGACCATCTTTGTCAAGCTTGACAGGCTGGTCACCAGCATGACCATCTTAAACCAGTTGTATCCCAAACGACAGGCTGGTCACACCAGCACGACCAGCTTCCTCAGATGGTCACGCCAGCATGTCTAGCTGGTGGCCTAACCAGCTACACCAGCAAAGACCAGCAATAATAACTGTGTTTTGGGCAAAGACCAGCAAAGACCAGCTAAAACCAGCTACCAGCCTAAGCTGGTTTCTTGCTATTTTTTTCAGCAGGGTAGTGAGCAGGTCAGATCGAACTATTTGGAGTGTCAATAACAACATAAATATGGGGCTAAGCTCAGGGGAGAGAAACCTGTCATTGTCCGCAAGAACAAACATGGGATGTTGGAGCACCAAGAGGCTTCTTGTCGGGGTCCAAAGTTCTCCTTAAGAGGGGTCACCCTCCTTCACCACTAATGGTACAGTGACACGGGGCAGTCGAAGAAGTCCATGCCCACGTAGCGCGGGTAGCCTTCCAGCGCCCGCACTTCCACAGGGTCAAACTTCCAGTACCTCTTTCCACTTAGGAAGTGTGCATAGCCTGTTGGGAGATTAAACACACACACACACACACACACACACACACACAGTCCATTCTGATGAGCATGCGTGTACATGCTGAAGAGCTGCAGCATATCCTGAGAGGAATGTTCAACTGGATGATCCAGCACAACACACTGTAGGCTAAGCCAGATGAAAGACACATTAAGTAAGATGTTGCACAAGCAGATCATTTCTGGACTACATTTCTATAGAGAACTACAAAGGTGAAGGGACATACACAGGCCAGACTACTGCCTCCCTCTCTGTGAGTGCAAAGTGTAATGTGCATTTGCGTACAGTACATCTATTCCCCAGCTCTGAATTATGGCCTTGGCCATTCAAAAACACGATGTGTATGCTAAATACATACATCAGTGCATCTATCTGTGTTTTGTTGCACCGATATCCCATATCACCCCCTCACCGTATTTGTCCTGAAAAGCGGCGTCGATGTGGCTGGGTACCCCCCTCCAGTCGTGCATGTTCCTGGGGTGGGTGGAGTCGACGCGGTTCTCCTGTGGGTTGAAGCGCCAGTAGCTCCCGTCCTTGAACAAGTAGGTCCTCTGGGCCGAGTCCTCGCCCCACAGCAGCGCCGCCTGCAGGTGGGTCACGGGGAGCCCCAGGTGATGCACGGAGTCGGGCCCGCTGATCTGACGCTCCCCATCAAACACCCAATAACTTTTACCTGTGGACCGTGTACAGGTGTGTTATATATGAATATGGAAATATCTGGTACACAGAACATTTTGGGACAATGACGAATGAATCTAATTATGATTATGATAGTACAGTAAGTGCTTGCTTATTATATTCTGGAGATCAATTTGGAGATCAATTTGGAGATCTTCTTTTGAGTTTGTACATTTATGGCTCCAGACCCTTGTAATGGTCTCTTCAGATGGAAACCTTTCTTAGGTCAAGGAACTCACTGGGTGCGTTGTAATGTTGTAATAAAAATTCAATGCAAGCAGACAGAGGCAGGTTGAGAGACTGAAAACATGGTAAGACATATATTGGTTAACAACAGTGTCAAAACTACGAGCTCGGAGGCCAAAAGAGCTCACCGCTTAAGGCGATGGCCAACTGAGTCTCTCGGGCTGCGTCTTCTCTTTGGGTTAGGGTTAGGGTGCATTGAAGGCGTCGCCCACTCTTGATTTGGGTCTTAATCAAATGATCAAAAGGTCACAAGGGCAGTTGGTTGACCAGGTTTGGCGTGATCAAAGGCCGGGGTCGTGACTAAAGCAGGTTTGGCGTGATCAAAGGCCGGGGTCGTGACTAAAGCAACGATGACATATTTCTACTGCAGGTGAACTAGGCAAGGGATAAACTAGGACTTACTAATGGCACCAGCAGTAGTATAGGACTTACTAATGGCACCAGCAATGGTATAGGACTTACTAATTAATGGCACCAGCAGTGGTATAGGACTTACTAATTAATGGCACTAGCAGTGGTATAGGACTTACTAATGGCACCAGCAGTGGTATAGGACTAATTAATGGCACCAGCAGTGGTATAGGACTTACTAATGGCACTAGGCAAGCACAGAGAGCACAACAAGACACAGCGAGTTCTAACAAATGAAGTGAGATGGAAAGCCAGACCACAACAAAAGCAGTTGACAAATGATGGAGTTTCCCCGGCCTTACCAGTAATCTAGCTGCCTTACCAGTAATCTAGCTGTTCAGTGAATAAGGTTCAAAGACTGAGTTGGCACAAACTCAAAGGCAAAGCCATCAGAAAATATCTGGTGACATTAATTGTGATGGTAAAGCTAGTTGTCCATAGCCTGACGAGCCAGACCCACATCAAGATGTAGGGTCTGGACACTCACCGTAGACAGGGCTCAATCGGAGGGGTGGGATAAACAGTTCCCTGCTGAAAAAAACAGCAAGAAACCAGCTTAGGCTGGTAGCTGGTTTTAGCTGGTTTTAGCTGGTCTTTGCCCAAAACACAGTTATTATTGCTGGTCTTTGCTGGTGTAGCTGGTTAGGCCACCAGCTAGACATGCTGGCGTGACCATCTGAGGAAGCTGGTCGTGCTGGTGTGACCAGCCTGTCGTTTGGGATACAGCTGGTTTAAGATGGTCATGCTGGTGACCAGCCTGTCAAGCTTGACAAAGATGGTCAAGCTGGTTTTCTAGAATAACCAACATAAGCTGGCGTGGCCAGTAAAAACCAGCAATGTAGACCAGCAACACCAACTAAAATGACCAGCTTAAGGTGGTACGACAATCAAAACCAGCTGAATTACCATCATAAACTGGGTAAACCAGCTGAAGGTGTGTTTTCGCGAGAGTTTTGCTGGTCTAGCTGGTTAACCATCAAAGGGTGGTCAAATAAGCTGGTTAACAAGCTGGTCAACCAGCAAACCACCTTTAGCTGGTCAGGCTGTTTTTTTTCAGCAGGGTTGTCTTTCAAATTCCCTCCCCGCAATAGGATAACGCTAAACGAATCATCTTCTTGTTTTCAAGTAGCAGGATGTGCAACCTTCCCTCTCCACGCAATAGGATAACGCTAAACGAATCATCTTCTTGTTTTCAAATAACAGGATGCGTTACCGTCGCAACTTCTGGTCGCATGTCAGTCACCATTATGTTAAGCCCACCCACTGACTCTATACACGCTGTGATTGGCCCGCTTTTATTTTCCATTTCTCAGCTCCTTAGCTCTATGGAGCGTTGCTAGACTGCCCCGCCAGCCAAATTACAATTGCTGCCGCTAGGGCTGTCTAGATTTCTAGGCTAAGTTGTCCATGTATATCTAACAATGTTACCACTTTGAAAAATAGGCGCAGCACAATCAACAGGACAGCCCAGTAAGCAATGTTGACTAAGAGCTCTTTGGGGGCCATACATTAGAGCTTTGTGTCCATATCATCTGAAGTACAGAACTGACTCATGGAGGACTGAGAGCCCTTTGGGGGCCATACAGCAGAGCTTTGTGTCCAAATCATCTGAAGTACAGAACTGACTCATGGAGGACTTCAGTCCTGCAGCTTTCATCCCCTTTCTTCAGAAGTGCAACTCAACAGCTGTGTGAGTCTGGCCGCAGAATTGGTCATATCCACCTGGAGCTCACCTGGGACTGACACACACATCCTTTTTCCTGCATTAGAGAGAGGCTGAGACACACACACACACATGCTTGTTCCTGCTTTAGAGAGAGGCTGGGACACACACACACACACACACACACATGCTTGTTCCTGCTTTAGAGAGAGGCTGGGACACACACACACACACACACACACACACACACACTAACACACACACACATGCTTGCTCCTGAGTTAGAGAGAGGCTGGGACACACACACACATGCTTGCTCCTGCGTTAGAGAGAGGCTGGGACACATACACACACACACACACACACACTAACACACACACACATGCTTGCTCCTGAGTTAGAGAGAGGCTGGGGGACCTGGCCCACCCAAAGACCATGTTGGTGGGAGGTACAGACATAACAGCCCCATAAGTCCATAAACACCACAGGGGCTATAAACACATACATACATACATACATACATACATACACATATACCCTCAAGTAAACAGCAGCATCAACAGGACCTGTGTTGTCTTTATCTCCTCTGTTTGAGCTTGGACTTTAACATGAAGTCCACAACTGGTGCTGCCTTTTCCTGTTTGTTTGAGCTCAGAGTGTGTGGGGGACCAAATGTGCTGACGGAAAATACCAGAGACCCCAAAACAACAAACAATTGTATCCACTCAACATGTGATCTCCCCAAGCCTAACACTTCCACTGCTGCCCCCTTGTAAGTGTGTCTTTTGCTCCCTGGCTATGAATGAGGTCTGTCAACCCACCTTGGAAGAACCAGATGTTCCCGGTCTTGTCCTCGAAGGTGGCGTCGATGTTGTCTGGGATTCCTCTCCAGTGGCGGGAGGCGAGAGCCGGGTAGCCAGGCTGCAGGTGCCCGTCTCGGAGGCGCCACACGTAGCGGGACTTGAAAAAGAAGAGCTCCCCTCGGATCACTGACACGGCGTCAAAACTCGTCTGACAGGCGTCAGGCTGAGGGGAGAGAGACACAGAAAGAAGAGAAGGGGAAAGAAATGAGAGGCCATAAATAAGGAGAGGAAAGGGTTAAAGAGAACAGATAGAGTTGGGAGAGAGACGAGAGGAGGAGAGGAAAGGGTTAAAGAGAACAGAGAGTGTTGGGAGAGAGACGAGAGGAGGAGAGGAAAGGAGATAGTGTTGGGAGAGAGATGAGAGGAGGAGAGGAAAGGATGTGAGAACAAGAATGGCAGGAAGTCAGAAAGAGAGCATGCTGGGAGATATCTTCGTAGATGACATTCAAAACCAAATTTGTGCTTTCGCTATCTGCCAAACCCACATTCGTCGAATGCTTGAGCTAAGCGTGTCTGTGAGGAGTTGGCTTTGACTGGACATTCTGCATTTATCCCAAAGCCTCTTGACATAGTTCAACAGACCCCTGTATCACTTGTCGCCTTCTGTAATGGTGCACTTAAAAAACATTTAAAAAAGGATATCATTAAAAGGATATCATATACAGTCAAAGCTTTGAGGATTACAGTATTTGTCTCAGAATCCTTAAGAACACAACTTTGGAAGAGCTTTGGAAGAGAAGCGGCTAGTGGAGGAGAGGCTTCTTGAGATTCTAATGCGGTGGCTGGGTTCAGGGGTGGGGCTATGGCATCATCAAAATGGCAGCTTTGCTGTCCACACAGCAAAAGCTAACCAGCGCTTTAAAAAATCCACTCTGGAACCTGGTTTCAAAAGAGATTGATTACGGCCTCCTAAAATGCTGGGATTTTGTGGATGCAAGGCCTAAACGATAACAACTTTACCAGTTAAAAAACACTATCGTGTGGACGGGCCCTAAAACCTTTCACAAAGTGCCTCAGATATTGTTGTTATACAGAATCATGACTGTATTAGTGTCTCAGGTGTTGTTGTTATAGTGAATGATGACTGTTTTGATTAGTTCATGATAAGTTCCATATTTCCGTATATATGGACGCAACAGGCGGGCTAAGGCTGAGATGTTAAACTACTACTGATGAGCAACACGATGACTCACCACTGCAGGCTCGATCTCATTGGTCTCTGTGCTGACCGGGGGCGGAGTCCTCTCTGGGGAGCTGCGTGAGCCGTACAGGTACTGGATGCCGCGCTTGTCATCATCGCTTAGACGCAGCGGGTAGGAGAAGCTGTAGAAGGGCGACATGATGGAGCCGGGGACCAGCGAGTGCTGCAGGCCCAGCACATGACCCAGCTCATGGGCCGCCACCTGCAGCAGGTCAGTGCCTACGGAGGAGAACAGGCATCAGCTATGGAGGAGCTATGGAGGAGAACAGGGTGGACATCAGCTATGGAGGAGAACAGGCATCAGCTATGGAGGAGAACAGGGTGGACATCAGCTATGGAGGAGAACAGGGTGGACATCAGCTATGGAGGAGAACAGGCATCAGCTATGGAGGAGAACAGGGTGGACATCAGCTATGGAGGAGAACAGGGTGGACATCAGCTATGGAGGAGAACAGGTGGACATCAGCTATGGAGGAGCTATGGAGGAGAACAGGGTGGACATCAGCTATGGAGGAGAACAGGGTGGACATCAGCTATGGAGGAGAACAGGGTGGACATCAGCTATGGAGGAGCTATGGAGGAGAACAGGGTGGACATCAGCTACGGAGGAGCTATGGAGGAGAACAGGGTGGACATCAGCTATGGAGGAGAACAGGGTGGACATCAGCTATAGAGGAGAACAGGTGGACATCAGCTATGGAGGAGAACAGGTGGACATCAGCTATGGAGGAGGCAGGACTGGGTGGGCATCTGGGCTATCAGTGTACGTATACTGTGGTGATATGGTATTTACCTCCTTGTCTTTGGTCTCCAACCGGGCAACAGCGGTTGCAACACTGAAGCGATCATGCAGTGTAAACACGTGGAATTTAAGAATAGTTTTAGAAGACTGGTGTAAACACGTGGAATTTAAGAATAGTTTTAGAAGACTGGTGTAAATAAGTGGAATTTAAGAATAGTTCTAGAAGACTGGTGTCATTTCTCTGAATGCACACGCTGCTACCGTGTTCCAGTGGAAGCTTATTGTAGCAGTATGTGTGCCACAGGGGCAACTATGCTTACTTGTGTTCACAATGTCAATCAATTCAACGGATAAGGTTAATCAATAGCACAGTGGTAGTGTTGTGGTTGAGGTGCTGAACTAGCATGCAGTAGCATGTAGGTTGTGGGTTCAATTCCCAGCTTCCACCGTTGTGCCCTTGAGCCAGGCACTTAACCCCAAGTTGCCCCTGGACAATATACTGTAGTCCTGGACTTTATAGATAACATGTGTAAGTAAACTGTGTCTGCAAGCTGACTAAATGTACCAGTGATATTTTGCATATTTCAACATAAACAAAGCAATACATTATTAATGCATTGCTCAACATATATTGCATAATTATATTGCATAATTCGCCTAAATAATTTTGAAAAGGGCTATTTACAGGGCAAAGGAACTCATCATAAATCATATATTAATTTACTTTTTAATATCTTACATGATCTTTTTGCAGGGCATATCATAAACCCTTGTTTTTCAGGCTGTTGAAACTGTAGGAAAGAGCCTGCGACTCCCCCAGCCTCACCCCAGTCTGCAAGAGGCCTATAGACATATATCTATGAAGAGGCCACTCTTGAATAGCTCAAAGTTTAGAATCTAATGAGGTGTTCATCTGTCTTGCTGTGGAGATCAAAAGCCTGAGATAATGAACTAGTCTCGGACACTTCACTGCTTTCACTCTGGATCTCAGTCTACTGCTCCATGATCTCCGGCTATTCAGACCAGACACTCTCAACCAGACACGTCACAGCAGTTGCAGCTGCACCTTCTCCAAAAACACTCTCCTCCACATTGATGAGGCCAACCTGAACGTGCACCCTGCACCCTTACACATGCACATATTTATATTTGGTACCCTTTTCTACAGCACTCTCCCATCAACTTACCCATATTATTACCCACGGTCCAGGTTTCATCATAGTCAAAGTGAATGTCGCCCTCCCGGTGAGTTCTGGGAAAAAAGGCGTGCGCCAGAATGCCCCCGGGGCCATCAAAGGGCAGATTATCGCCGTGCCAGTACCTGTGCAGAGAGACAAGGCTCAGACAACCACAACCACAGCCAGCCCACATCAGTACTTCTCTCATTCAGCAGAAAAGCAGACATGCTTGCTTTTGGCAAACAACAATCACTCAACTCTTAAGTCGTAACAATTCAGCCTTGTTAACATTCAGGCATGGGAGGCTTAGGCTAGCATGATGCCAACCATTAGCTGGCACGATATAGCCTTCAAATTCCTTTTGTCTGTTGCCAGACATCAAGAGATCTCAGAAGCAGACATTATTGGTCCTTTCTGTAACAATGCCAACCAAAATGTCTGATGATTGGTCAATCTGAAGTTATGGAAAGTTCCTGTATTGTGTTTCACTGGGGTTAGATTACGGCTTTCCAGAGTGCAGTTAGAGAGATTAGTTAAGGGAAAGGGCAGTTAGAGAGATAGGGAAAGTACTGGAAGCACATCTGCATAAAGGAGTAACTAGGGTAACCCAAAGCATGCACACACAAGGGGTCATACAGGGGCAGACTGTTGTAGTCGGACCAATCAGATTAGCTTCCTAAGCCCCTTCATAAAGCACTAAGAACAACACGGCATGGCTTTCATTAGCTTGTTTCTTCTAATCTACTGTTGAAGAAGTAAGTCATCATTGGAGAAGCAGATTGTTTATGTTTGCTGACACTAAACTGAAAAAGATGTCCACAGTGCTGCTTTTTGGGTGCACAGTGCACACTGTACATGTCCGGTTTGGTGTTTAACACCAATATCCACAAACAACTTATTTCCTTTCAATCTACTTTCAAACATACACAAGCAAATGTTTTATGTTCAGACTTTTCCCCGGTCTGCACTGCTTCTATAGTGTGGGTGACCTTAGCTGCGTGGAAAAGAACAAACAAACAGCTGAAGGGACACAAACATCACAACAGGCTTCATAGGCCACTCAGGTGGTCAAATCACACTCATGGGAAACGGCTCTATTTGAGGTCAAATCACTCTTATGGGAAACGCCTCTATTTGAGGTCAAATCACACTCATGGGAAACGGCTCTATTTGAGGTCAAATCACTCTTATGGGGAACGCCTCTATTTGAGGTCAAATCACACTCATGAGTAACTTCTCTATTTGAGGTCAAATCACTCTTATGGGGAACGCCTCTATTTGAGGTCAAATCACTCTTATGGGGAACTTCTCTATTTGAGGTCAAATCACTCTTATGGGGAACGTCTCTATTTGAGGTCAAATCACTCTTATGGGGAACGCCTCTATTTGAGGTCAAATCACACTCATGAGTAACTTCTCTATTTGAGGTCAAATCACTGTTATGGGGAACGCCTCTATTTGAGGTCAAATCACTCTTATGGGGATCGTCTCTATTTGAGGTCAAATCACTCTTATGGGGATCGTCTCTATTTGAGGTGAAGTTTCCCAGCAGTGCAGCTGTGCAGGGTGCTGTGTGCTTCAAACGCAAACACTCTGACTTTATAATCCTATTACACAGACAAAGCAGGAATCAATGTGAAAAAGGCATTTTACATTTAACAAGAAGGAAATTAAAGACACTCGTGTTTCTGCAGAAATGAGGGAGCAGAAATGTGCATCTGGGGCCAAGTCTTGCGCACACGCACACACACAAACACACACACACACACACACACACACACACACACACACACACACACACACACACACACACAGTCTTGCCATTAAACTGCAGCTTTTCAAGTCCTACTCTGAAACATTCAAGTGGTGAACAAAAGAAGGCAAATCTGTGGGATTACTGAGCAGAGCGCCGGCTGTTGATCAGATGGCGGGAGGTGCGATGGCTGCACCTGACAGGTGGGCCGAATGATCACCTTTCTCTCTGGGCTCTGACACAATCCTCTCTGAGAGGTCACGCTGTGGTTGTGTACCTGGCACAGGTGAGACGGAGCTGAACAGAGCGACACTTCACTCAGCAATGCAGATCACACACACACACACACACACACACACACACACACACACTCCAGGGATGAACAGAGCGACACTTCACTCAGCGCTACAGATCACTAATCCATCTATGACATCAACTCATGATCCACAACCAACACAGATGCTCCTCCAGAAAAGCCCACACATACACACACACACACACACACACACACACACACACACACACAAACACACACACACACACACCTCCAGAAAAGCCCTCTTGTCTTTGTGCAGCGGCCCGACAACATTCCCTCTCAGCGCCAACAGCAGCAGATGGAGGCGATAAGGCCTATCCATCTCACCAGCAGACAGATGATGCTCTAGGGGTCAGATATGCTCACATCCACGTGTGTTTGAGGTGGAGGGTGGTGTGAGCTCACATCCACGTGTGTTTGAGTTGGAGGATGGTGAGCTCACATCCACGTGTGTTTGAGGTGGAGGATGGTGTGATCTCACATCCACGTGTGTTTGAGGTGGAGGGTGGTGTGAGCTCACATCCATGTGTGTTTGAGGTGGAGGACGGTGTGATCAGGTGGAGGGTGGTGTGATCTCACAGATGTTTGTCTGGGGAATGATGCCAGCAATGGCACATAAGGGTCCACTGGTTGTCAAAAGCTTTACCTGAGAGTCCTGTTAGCTGTTAGCTTTACCTGAGAGTCCTGTTAGCTTTACCTGAGAGTCCTGTTAGCTGTTAGCTTTACCTGAGAGTCCTGTTAGCTGTTAGCTTTACCTGAGAGTCCTGTTAAAGGGAGAAGCGGGGAGACAACAGGAGAGAGCTGAGCTCAGGGTATCAAGAAAGGGTAAATAGGAGCACAGCAGTGCTGGGTATCATGACGGGGTAAATAGTAGGGGGTAAAAGTGCATCGGAAGGTGAACCCCTGGATCCATAGAAATGTACTATGAACCAGTCGATGGCCCGATTTCAAAATAACAAATCAGTCTGCAGCGGAAGTCGCAAATTATGTCACTTTCAAAATCATGAGCCCGAGCCTGATTCGCTAATAATCAACGGATTGTCTAGCCTTCTCCAACGAGGGTGAGTAGTGTCAACAAACTGGCACACACCTGCACACACACACGCACACGCACACGCACACGCACACTGTCACTGCTACTGAGGCAACAAATTAGCTGACTAGTTCACTAATTTTGTAAAACATAGCATGGACTAATAACTTGTGTGTGTGATGTTAACGTGTGTGTGATGTTAACGTGTGTGTTGCAGTATGGACTAATAACGTGTGTGTGATGTTAACATGTGTGTTGCAGTATCCTGAAGTCATATATTCAGTCTTTAGCACTAGCCTCTAGCCTAGCGTCTTAAGGGCCATTCACACCAAGAATGATAACTATAACGATGACTATAACCACAACGATAAAATCGTTCACATTGACCAACGATAAAAAAAGTCTCTCTTCGTGTTAATGAATGGGATGGCTAAAATGTGATGGGTTCTGATTGCCTGTTAGCTTTTTATCGTTCTCAAAATCACTCTGAAAGTGATCCCCAACAATATTGTTCTTCATGACATTAACCGTTATAGTTAATGTGTGAACGTCATCATCCATATTAACAAGAGTGATATTTCTTTATAGCTACCGTTATAGTTATCGCCCTTGGTGTGGACCACCCTTTAGACTGCAACAAACCCCCCTTGTCTGTGTGGTAACTTTGCTCAGCCTCCTGCATCCCCCTTTCCACGAGAGCCTCCCCATCACTCCGGTTCATGTCTGAAAGTGAACGTGTGTAGTGATACACAAAGGGAGAGGATGAGAGAGAAGGAAAAAAGACAAGAAAAGAAAAAAAAGAAAAAGGGGAAGAGTTGAGGCAGAGTTGAAAACAAGATGTGACTACCTGGTGAGGAGTTGAGGTAAAGTGAGGAGATGTGACTCTAAGAGGTAAAGGGAGGAGATGTGACTCTAAGAGGTAAAGGGAGGAGATGTGACTCTAAGAGGTAAAGGCAGGAGATGTGACTCTAAGAGGTAAAGGCAGGAGATGTGACTACCTGGTGAGGAGTTGAGGTAAAGGGAGGAGATGTGACTCTACCTGGTGAGGAGTTGAGGTAAAGTGAGGAGATGTGACTCTAAGAGGTAAAGGGAGGAGATGTGACTCTAAGAGGTAAAGGGAGGAGATGTGACTCTACCTGGTGAGGAGTTGAGGTAAAGGGAGGAGATGTGACTACCTGGTGAGGAGTTGAGGTAAAGGGAGGAGATGTGACTCTACCTGGTGAGGAGTTGAGGTAAAGGGAGGAGATGTGACTCTACCTGGTGAGGAGTTGAGGTAAAGGGAGGAGATGTGACTCTAAGAGGTAAAGGGAGGAGATGTGACTCTAAGAGGTAAAGGGAGGAGATGTGACTACCTGGTGAGGAGTTGAGGTAAAGGGAGGAGTGAGGAGTTGAGGTAAAGGGAGGAGATGTGACTACCTGGTGAGGAGTTGAGGTAAAGGGAGGAGTGAGGAGTTGAGGTAAAGGGAGGAGATGTGACTACCTGGTGAGGAGTTGAGGTAAAGGGAGGAGTGAGGAGTTGAGGTAAAGGGAGGAGATGTGACTCTAAGAGGTAAAGGGAGGAGATGTGACTCTAAGAGGTAAAGGGAGGAGATGTGACTCTAAGAGGTAAAGGGAGGAGATGTGACTCTAAGAGGTAAAGGGAGGAGATGTGACTCTAAGAGGTAAAGGGAGGAGATGTGACTCTACCTGGTGAGGAGTTGAGGTAAAGGGAGGAGATGTGACTCTAAGAGGTAAAGGGAGGAGATGTGACTCTATCTGGTGAGGAGTTGAGGTAAAGGGAGGAGATGTGACTCTATCTGGTGAGGAGTTGAGGTAAAGGGAGGAGATGTGACTCTAAGAGGTAAAGGGAGGAGATGTGACTCTATCTGGTGAGGAGTTGAGGTAAAGGGAGGAGATGTGACTCTACCTGGTGAGGAGTTGAGGTAAAGGGAGGAGATGTGACTCTAAGAGGTAAAGGGAGGAGATGTGACTCTATCTGGTGAGGAGTTGAGGTAAAGGGAGGAGATGTGACTCTACCTGGTGAGGAGTTGAGGTAAAGGGAGGAGATGTGACTCTACCTGGTGAGGAGTTGAGGTAAAGGGAGGAGATGTGACTACCTGGTGAGGAGTTGAGGTAAAGGGAGGAGATGTGACTCTAAGAGGTAAAGGGAGGAGATGTGACTCTAAGAGGTAAAGGGAGGAGATGTGACTCTACCTGGTGAGGAGTTGAGGTAAAGGGAGGAGATGTGACTCTAAGAGATAAAGGGAGGAGATGTGACTCTACCTGGTGAGGAGTTGAGGTAAAGGGAGGAGATGTGACTCTAAGAGGTAAAGGGAGGAGATGTGACTCTATCTGGTGAGGAGTTGAGGTAAAGGGAGGAGATGTGACTCTACCTGGTGAGGAGTTGAGGTAAAGGGAGGAGTGAGGAGTTGAGGTAAAGGGAGGAGATGTGACTCTAAGAGGTAAAGGGAGGAGATGTGACTCTACCTGGTGAAGTCGATGACGATGTCAGCGCGGCCACTGGGGACCTCCGTGAAGGTGAGGGGTGTGACATCACTCCAGACCTGCAGCGCCTCCTGCAACACCTGCCGAACCTGCTCCTTATTCATCTGCCAGGGTATACGCATGATCCTACACACACACACACACACACACACACACACGTGAGCTCACACTGTCCATGGGGACTCACGAGGTTGGAGGTTAAAGTGTAGTCCTGCGGCTCCGTCTAGTCTAAATAAATGCAGAAGCTGTGTGTAGGAGGAAGCTCTCTTCATATATGTGTCTGTGTGTGTTTGTAGGAGGAAGCTCTCTTCATATATGTGTGTGTGTGTGTGTGTGTATGTGTGTGTGTGCGGAAGCTCTCTTCATATACGTGTCTGTGTGTGTAGGAGGAAGCTCTCTTCATGTGTCTGTATGTGCGTAGCTCTTCATATGTGTGTGTGAGTGCTTTGGATAAAGGACCGATCTAAAAGGGTGAATTCAGCCGTTTGTCCCCTCCTTCAAGCATTCACAGGTGACATGTAGAGACTTGATACACTAAGAAGATGAACATATTTGTGTGGTGTGCAGACAACACCTACAAATTCAGCACTTTGTGAATTTCATTTAAAGTTGTCTATAAATGCATGAACAGAGTATTTAACATCATAACATACAGTATAAGGTATGTCATATTGTTCTCTGTACATCATTGTACATCATTACATACAGTACAAGGTATGCAATTCTGGCCATCATGCTATAATGCTGTTTTACAAGTCCATTAAAAACCTATAATTAGGGCTGGGGAATAAAATGGCCCATTTTAGCAGATATCTAGCATTGCCTCATGCTTTTCTGGCACCCACAACTTCCTCCCAAATCTCCCAACTAATACAATACACACATAAACATAGAATCTCCCAAATGATATAATACACACATAAACATAGAATCTCCCAACTGATATAACACACACATAAACATAGAATCTCCCAACTGATATAACACACACATAAACATAGAATCTCCCAAATGATATAGTTCATCTACAGTCCCATATATTGATCTGGAGTTGATCTAGAGTTCATCTACAGTCCCATATATTGATCTGGAGTTGATCTAGAGTTCCTCTACAGTCCCATATATTGATCTGGAGTTGATGTAGAGTTCCTCTACAGTCCCATATATTGATCTGGAGTTGATCTAGAGTTCCTCTACAGTCCCATATATTGATCTGGAGTTGATCTAGAGTTCCTCTACAGTCCCATATATTGATCTGGAGTTGATGTAGAGTTCCTCTACAGTCCCATATATTGATCTGGAGTTGATCTGGAGTTCATCTACAGTCCCATATATTGATCTGGAGTTGATCTGGAGTTCATCTACAGTCCCATATATTGATCTGGAGTTCATCTACAGTCCCATATATTGATCTGGAGTTCATCTACAGTCCCATATATTGATCTGGAGTTGGTCTGGAGTTCCCATGAGCCCCATGGCATCCTGAATGCCCTTTGAATGCGCGTGCCCGGGCATGCCGAGTGCCAGTGAGTAGCGAGCATGGCTGGAAGCCCTTACCTAAAGTGGGAGTGTGCGGCCCCTGATTACGGCCTGCGTCCCCACCCCTGGGAGAGGAGCCTGGTGACTGGCGCTTGCGGCACCACAGCCCGTCATTAGTCCCCGAGAAATCACAGAGCAGAGGGACACGCTCTGGCCACGCAAACGACCACTTAGCACGCCACACACCTGATGAGCCTCTGGCTGCTCACCCATGCCACAGCATGGCAGCAGAAGGGATCTTTGAGGGCAGTGGCACACCTGATTGTTGGATCTTTGAGGGCAGTGGCACACCTGATTGTTGGATCTTTGAGGGCAGTGGCACACCTGATTGTTGGCTTTCTGCTCGAAGCAGGGATCGGCCAAAAGTGGGGGTTAAAAATGCGATGAGGTTGCAGGGTCTTGCTGAAGCACTCACTGCCATGGGGCAGTTAACTTGGGCGGAGGGTTGAAGAACACAGCCTCAGGGCAGTTGGGGGGGGGGGGGGGGGGGGGGAAGGTGCTCAAGAACACAGCTTTGGGCGGAGGGCTAAAGGTTGCACAGGCCAGGGGGGAAACCCCAACTGCCCTACTGCTGAGGAGAAGAGAGCAATAAGGGATTTATGAGTTGTGATTTTCTGCGAACAGTGGAGCTGGCTGGAGTGGCCATAAATCTACAGGTTTGGTCATTTTGGGGCGGCTCTGAGGAGGGAAGGGGCTTCACAATCTGACGTTCCTGCAGAGTCGTGCCGTAAAGCAGGACCACGTGGGCCACTCTCCGCCACCACAAGACTCCCTCCACAGGGATGCAGACGTCTGCTCTTAGCAGGAGGTCACGACCCCTACAACTCCAAATTACAGAGGAGGAGGGGGGGTGATGTCCGGCGTAAAGCCCCTCTGACCGAGATGGAAGAGGTGATTCAGTCAAAACATACACAAGGAAGCATGAGAGAGGGGGGAGAGGGGGGTGGGGTTTGCAGACAGGCACTCTGGCGAGGTCAACCTGCCAATCTAAAAACTCCTTAAAAAGCAGTAAAATGCCAAGTTGATTTAAGGTAGTCCCTCTTTGTCATTAGTTTGGGGCCCATTCAAATTAGCTCCAGGAAAAGATTAGTAGCAGCTCACTGACGGCTTAATTTACACATGCAGGGCTTTGAAACGTAGCAGTGATGTGTGAAACTAGGCAAGCCTTGCTTGATCATCTTTTCAACATGGGAACTTTGAGGATTAGCATAGCACACAGTGTAGTTTTCCGGTGAGCTTACAACCTTCTAATTAGTTGCAAAGCAAATGCTATATTACACGTCTCTGTTACTGCAGCCTTTTATATGCCATTGGCCAGAAGCACAGCTCATCAGAGAGCTGCTTCGCCTGGGTGGTAGAAGTGTAACTCATCAGAGAGCTGCTTAGCTCTCATCTGCTGGGTGGTCTGCACACACACACACACACACACACACACACAGCATAATTCAATATCAAACAGGAGAGAGAGCTGGAGGGCTGTGAGGGCTTTGACTGTAAGATTGCAAAGCATTCTGGGAAAATTCCTCTGGCAGCACTCCTTTCTTTGCGGATCTAGCGGAGAGCGAGGGCTACGAGCGAGAACTACGAGCCCTTGGTGCCCGTCACTCCAGGGAGCTCCAGACTCCACTCCCATTACCAGTCTGGTCTCCGTGGAGCCCAAGCAGACACCAGAGCAGCTGTCTGAGGCGCCATGCAAGTGCTGCATGTCAGGCTTATTGCAGCACATCCACAAAGCTTTCACACAACTATGTCAATTACTAAAGAATTATAACTAAGTCTATTTAGACAATTCAAATTCAAATAGTCAACCGTTGCTACTTAACACTAAGTGATATGTTATGAAAGATCACTACCTCATCATAACCTTATTTTCATTAACCCCCGCCAGAGACTTACTTATAAGTGAGATCAGTCTTGTCCCACCGCCCTCCAAATAAGACAAAGCGCTTGCGTCGGTGACGTGCTCCATGGGCTCCTGCTGTGGGGAGGTAGCCGAGCCCTGTGCCTCGGGTCTGGCCGGGATAGTCTGGGACTCCACAGCGGCGCCGCTTCCACAGGTCTGTGTCGTTCCTGGAGACGCTGGACTTCCTGTGGCTTCCCTTCATAGCGCCCGAGTCGTCCTGCAGAGTGTCCTGGATGTGAGGCAGCCTGCTTCTCTTCTTGAGTCCATAATGAG
Source organism: Sardina pilchardus (assembly GCF_963854185.1). Lineage (NCBI taxonomy): Eukaryota > Metazoa > Chordata > Actinopteri > Clupeiformes > Clupeidae > Sardina > Sardina pilchardus. The sequence goes on from NC_085016.1 coordinate 146,350, forward strand.
GAGATTTCTCAGGCCAAGTCTGCAAATATAAATCAGACCGAATGACCTTTAAATCAAGCAAGCTTTCAAGTGTGACCACTCTGCCAAGTCTTCCTCAGTCCCACTGCTGAATGAAAAATCACAACAAACAAAATACTCTTATCATAAATTAGAGTAAAGTCAACAGGAAACAAGCTTTAGCCGGTTTAATCCCACTTCCACTTCATGTCATGGGGGAATTTGGAAGGTAGAGAAAATGAAGCTTCCGGAACACAGAGAGATCTCCCACAGTATTAGCACAGTCAATTTTCTCCGCAGAATCTGGAGGAAACAGCTCAGTTAATTGGCTGGGAGAGGCAGTCTGCAGTGGACTGAGGGCTTAGTCAGCCTGCTCTTAGCAAAAAGAAGTTTATGGAAGTGTACTGGTCTACTTATTCTGAACTAAGGATATGTATAGCTTACGTTTTGTGTACAGAGATGCACTAAGTTGATTTGTACTTGGCTTGTGCCGATAGGGATACATAAAGGTGTAAGTATGTCTAGCCTATACTTGGGAATTATACTTAAATATTAGGGGTGTCACAACTCTCCAAATCCTCAATTCCATTTCATTTTCAATTTTAAAGAAACAATTTGATTTTTTTTAATTACTTCCGTTGTTTACTTTTTTGGCCTTTTCCTATTCTGTTTCACGAGGTTGTAACCAGAACAAACGTTAAACATAGACGTGAACATACTGAAATGAAACAACACAGAATGGTCATTTGGTTGTTTGTGCAGACTTGAAAGAGAACCAAAGTTAGTGTTCATGGAATATGTACTTATCAATGTGCATTTTAAACCTTAAAGTAATTTTTGGACTATAACTAGATCATCTTTTCACTTGCTAAGTTGAGTAAGCAAAGTTAGTGTTAGGCTAATTGACGTGTATGAACGACAAAATGCTTCCACACCCGTGATTTCAGAGCAGCAAGAGAGGCTTTCGGTTTGTTGATGTGTATTTTCACTGGCTGCAGCCTGAAATTAGAGGACTGTTGACACCGTAGTTTAACACGTGTGTGTTTTTGTATCTCAGCGTACATGCTGGACATGACATTGGGTGTGTGGCTACATCGCCGATCCTACCATTGAGTTCAAAATTGACATGCAATTTTGTTCGATTTCGATTCAAAATCGAAATTGTGACACCCTTATTAAATAATCCCTGCTGAAAAAAACAGCCTGACCAGCTAAAGGTGGTTTGCTGGTTGACCAGCTTGTTAACCAGCTTATTTGACCACCCTATGATGGTTAACCAGCAAGACCAGCAAAACTCTCGCGAAAAAATACCTTCAGCTGGTTTACCCCGCTTACGATGGTAATTCAGCTGGTTTTGATTGTCGTACCACCTCAAGCTGGTCATTTTAGTTGGTGTTGCTGGTCTACATTGCTGGTTTTTACTGGCCACGCCAGCTTATGTTGGTCATTCTAGAAAACCAGCTTGACCATCTTTGTCAAGCTTGACAGGCTGGTCACCAGCATGACCATCTTAAACCAGCTGTATCCCACACGACAGGCTGGTCACACCAGCACAACCAGCTTCCTCAGATGGTCACGCCAGCATGTCTAGCTGGTGGCCTAACCAGCTACACCAGCAAAGACCAGCTAAAACCAGCTAAAACCAGCTACCAGCATAAGCTGGTTTCTTGCTGTTTTTTTCAGCAGGGATGTAATGTCATGTGCTTATGCTGATGGAAAAGTCTAATTATATTTACCTGTACTTAATGTACTTATGTTGATGGAAAAGTCTGAGTTGCCTTGTACTTGTAGCCAGGCTAATCTTTGAGAGGCAGCATGACACATTCTCATTTCATTTCATTTCACTCACTTCGTAGATTGTGATATTACATTTCTAGTAAACGTATACTTTATCCAGCATATACTACCATGAACATGAAAAGTGGGCTAGGAATATATATCAGCAGTGGCTCAGGAGGTAGAGGAGTTGTTCAGGAAGCAGAAGGTTGCAGGTTTGAGCCCAACTCCCCCTCCCCCATGTGTTTGACCCTTTAAAAACACTTCCGCTATGCAGACTTCAAGGTGATTTTAAAACTGTAATTTAAGCTCAAACTTGAGAAGTCATAAAACTGGAGCCTTAGGTACAACGGTTTGAATTTTTATGACAACAACATACCTCCACTGCATTAAAACATTATAAACAACACACCCGGATATTAGCCCCACTGCATTACAACATGATCAACAACACACCCGGATATTAGCCCCACTGCATTAAAACATTATAAACAACACACCCGGATATTAGCCCCACTGCATTACAACATGATCAACAACACACCCGGATATTAGCCCCACTGCATTACAACATGATCCACAACACACCCGGATATTAGCCCCACTGCATGATCAACATGATCAACAACACACCCGGATATTAGCCCCACTGCATTACAACATGATCAACAACACACCCGGATATTAGCCCCACTGCATTACAACATGATCAACAACACACCCGGATATTAGCACCACTGCATTAAAACATTATCTTGGACAGAATAACTTTGCATGGCATGCATGGTCCCTCCAGAGTGGCTACACTGTTTATTTCCCTACTGTTTTCCCTGTTTTCCCTACTCTTGACATAATGGCAAATAGTCAAAGAGGGAGTTGCAAGCCCTGCAGTGACCACCTTTTCCTACCCATCATGCAACACGCCAAAATACAATCCTGCCTTGCAAAAAAAGAAAGGCAGATATCTGAGGGCGAGTTGAGACAGACACATATCCTGTGTGAAGGCATGTTGACACACTGAACTTGATAGCAATGCTAAAAGGTAGCCCTCGGGCACATGAAGAGAAAATGGTTCACTTGTCACACAGGGATTCAGTACTACAGTATAGTAATCTTGAGCATGCGGGACTTTCCCTTTTTTCCACCTTTGTCTACCCTGCCGAACTCAGCATGCAAGTATGCAACAGAATGCTGAGTTCAGACTGCCAAGCTGCTATCAAGCTCAGATTAATATCCATGGCATATTTAACATCGTAGCCATGCTGTCAAACTCAGATTAATATCCATGGCATATTTAACATTGTAGCCATGCTATCAAGCTCAGATTAATATCCATGGCATATTTAACATCATAGCCATTTGAACATTACTACCACTGGATTGTTAGGGGGTTGATATGAGGGGGTGCAGTAAGTAAGCACAGGGCTATTTGTGCTGGGGCTCCACTGATTAAATGAGTAATGTGAATAAATGTGGCATTATGATCTAGCCTGGTCTTACCAAACACGGACATATTTCATAATGTACAGAGAGTCTGGCCACTTTCCATTGCCAAGCATTAACTTCCTTGAATGCATGTAGTTCAAAACTATTGGATCTGCCCAGAGCCACTCTGGATCTGCAATCGCTAATGCTTTGTCATGACGTATGTCTTGCTCAAACTAGCGCACAAGCTCAACCTCATCGCTCTCAGCGAATCCCTCTGCTCGCTGATTGGACATGCGGAGAGTGCTAATTATGATCCAAAAGAAAATCAAGTAAATCTCTGCTGTTCTCCTGAAACGATGTGTTCAGAGCGAACACTCTCCACTTGCTATGCAGAACCTTTCAGTTATACAAAGCAAAATAATTTGTATGGAAGAGCTATGTTAAGTATGTGACTTGACTTTTGAACAAATGAATAAATGAATGAGCTTCTTTTCACAATGCATGTGTAACGGGTGCTAGCTGGTTAGCTATGCTGTAGAACGTTAGTAAACCTCACTCCCCGACGCTTCAAGAGCGCTGCTGGCATGAAAGCTAGTAGCCTGGGCTTTTAGCTGAACTGTTAGCGCGCTCGACTCCCGATCCGAGGTGCTGCTGTCTCGCGGGTTCGAGTCCGGGCGTGTGCAGGGCTGGACCGCGGTGGTTCCACACAACGCAGGTTACACATGTACCATTTCAGACCACAGAGAGAAGACTGAGATGGAACCAGATTCTTTTTCTGAGGTTTTTCAACACCAGCGGAGTGTTTGCTGAGGAATCAAATCCCCCCAGTCGGCCCCACGGCCATGACAGGGCTCCATCCAATGCCCCACAGACAGAAGAAAAACACACGGGTGTCTCAGAGCTCCATCCAATGCCGCACAGACAGAAGAAAAACACACTGGTGTCTCAGGTTCAACACAGGTCAGGCCAAGAGGTCAAAGCCTTGATCAGCAGAACAAACAGAACAAATATACTGTATCTCCAACGTTAAAGTGATCAACAGAACAAACATATCTCCAACATTAAAGTGATCAATAGAACAAACATACTGTATCTCCAACGTTAAAGTGATCAAACAGAACAAATATATCTCCAACATATCTTTGTCCTTGGTCTTAGGGAACCCCCTCATTACTGGGTTGCATGCTAGACCCACCACCAGTATCCTTGAGTTTCTTGCTGATCCAGAACTAAGCACAAAAGCAACTGAAGTGAAAGACCACCTTCCCCCGATTAGGAAGGCACGACTGTCCTTCCTCCCCCTCCTCCCCAACCACAGCCATCCCCATCACTGCAGGCCCTCTCAGATGGAGCCATGAACATTTATCCTGTCGGTTGGAGGGCATGTTTTTACCATGCCGTGCAATCCCACAGTTGAGTCACTGCTGAGACAACAGTTTGCAAGGGCAGTGTGCAGACCGATGTTGGCTAAGACAAAGGGCCTGACCTTGCACGGGAGAGAATCAGAAACGTCCACACAGGCTGGCTAAACCTGTTCTGGATGTCATTAATACACTAACTAAAATATAAAATACACATATATAAAATATAAAATACATTATAAATATCATGAAGAGCAAATCTAGTGCCAGTCTCCTTTCAGCTTGAGGTTCGTTAGCATTCACTTTTTGCTGAGTCAATGATAAACACGCCTGCGCTCGTGATGAACACGCCTGCGCTCGTGATAAACACGCCTGCGCTCGTGATGAACACGCCTGCGCTCGTGATGAACACGCCTGCGCTCGTGATAAACACGCCTGCGCTCGTGATGAACACGCCTGCGCTCGTGATGAACACGCCTGCGCTCGTGATGAACACGCCTGCGCTCGTGATAAACCTCGTGATAAACACGCCTGCACTCTGGGCTGGAGTCAGTGATAAACACGCCTGCGCTCGTGATAGACACGCCTGCGCTCTGGGCTGGAGTCAGTGATAAACACGCCTGCGCTCGTAATAAACACGCCTGCGCTCGTGATAAACACGCCTGCGCTCGTGATGAACACGCCTGCGCTCTTGGCTCCTCGCCGTCCCAGCGGGACTCCTGAGGTTAAGCCCGCTCATGGTGCTGCCTGCCCAGGAGGCCTTCGCTCATGTCACTCATCCCATTACAGTAATCTCGCTCAAACATACCCGACCCCAGAACATAACAGCAGCCGTGCAGACACTGGTGTCAGAACAGCACCCCCTTCTCCCACCCCCAACTGTGTTAAGCACATGCAAACACAATCTACACCCCCCCACACACACAGTACCAAAGAGATCTTTCAGACGCCAACTCTTTCATTTAAAACTCTTAGTAACTGCTGTGTTCTGCAGCAAGTCTGATGTAGAATAGCACTCACCCCTGTACATGACCCCTGTTATCTGCCCAGTCAGGACCTATATGTGCTGTGTGTGTGTGTGTGTGTGTGTGTGTGTGTGTGTGTGTGTGTGTGTGTGTGTGTGTGTGTGTGTGTGTGTGTGTGTGTGATATAGAATCACCTGAGGACAAACAGCCAGTTCCAAGTTCCTCCTTAACTCTAACCCAGAGTTCTGTACCATGAAACTGTGAATCGACAAAACAAAACAAGACAAGCGATAAGGGCTCTCTCCCAGCCACTCGAGCTGATAAACACCAGCCATACTTATGATAAAGCCTAAACTCGGCAGGGGAAATACGTATTGGGTAAATATTTACACTCAAAAGCTTGATAGATCTCCAAGGTCATAAGGGTTGTATACACAAATGAGCTGATTACCCCAAATTGTGAAATTGCTCTGTGGAAATAGGAAAACGGTGAAATGATGGGAGATGATATCTAGCTGCATCAGAGATCTCATTCCTGCAGACCATGGTGGCAACTGTTGAGGTTGCCATGTGGTAGAAAATCACCACATTTCTATCTATAATTAGGGGGTTCTGCTTTCCATGGCTGTGACATCTTAGAGTGTGGCCGTCCCTCCTCAGCAAAACTTCAATTACAGTGTTGTTGAGTGGAGTGATGATGTCAGCAATTTATTCCTGAAAGTACATCTGGACAAGACAGATGACACTACTCAGACTAATGGGTTAGGCTGAGCTAAGCTCTACCAGCAGGAGAGAGATGTGCTTGTGACAGCTATTAGCAATATCCATCTTGTGCTGAGATGGTGCACAAATTCACCTGGGCAAGGTATTTCAAATCAAAGTATCTATTGTGTGATACCAATGGAGGTATTAGATGGTTATCTCAGATGAAAGTGTTCAAAACTAAGTCTGAAAGGCTTGGTCTCTGCCTAAGTAAGCACTATGTACTTGGTCTCTGCCTAAGCACTATGCACTTGTTCGCCTCACTGAAGTTTCTGAAGCGTGAAGCTATCATCTCTGAAAAATGTATGTCTGAGAATGTAGCCTAGGCTTTCCCTGAGCACAACTCTCCGTAGTGAATTAAAGCGCTCACTAAGCTACAATTATCCATGCAGGTAAGTGCATGTTTGGATATTGCTGATCAACCAATGTAGCCTGGCCTCGCTTCACACAGCTCACTCAAACACCTCTCACACTCTAAACACAGCAAACACCTCTCACACGCTACACACAGCTCACCCAAACACCTCTCACACGCTTCACACAGCTCACTCAAACACCTCACACTCTAAACACAGCAAACACCTCTCACACTCTACACACAGCAAACACCTCTCACACGCTACACACAGCTCACCCAAACACCTCTCACACGCTACACACAGCAAACACCTCTCACACGCTTCACACAGCTCACCCAAACACCTCTCACACTCTACACACAGCTCACCCAAACACCTCTCACACTCTACACACAGCAAACACCTCTCACACGCTTCACACAGCAAACACCTCTCACACTCTACACACAGCTCACCCAAACACCTCTCACACTCTACACACAGCAAACACCTCTCACACGCTACACACAGCTCACCCAAACACCTCTCACACTCTACACACAGCAAACACCTCTCACACTCTAAACACAGCAAACACCTCTCACACGCTACACACAGCTCACCCAAACACCTCTCACACTCTACACACAGCAAACACCTCTCACACTCTACACACAGCAAACACCTCTCACACGCTACACACAGCAAACACCTCTCACACTCTACACACAGCTCACCCAAACACCTCTCACACGCTTCACACAGCAAACACCTCTCACAGCCTACATTTATTGAGACCAGCATATCACATTCCGTCACGACATAGCCTAGCCCTAGGCTACTATCACTAGACTGGTAGAATCTCACTAACAGCTGCTTCTTTTCTTCGTAGTGAGATTCATTACCAGTTTGGTAATTAACATTACAGGATGCACCGCTATATTTAGTCAAGTCATACATAGGCTATAGTTTGAGTTATGGCCGTGTTTGGATAAAGGCGTCTGCTAGCATAACCATAACCATACACGTCATTGTAGTGTTTGCAGCGAACTAAGTCACTTTAAAAATTTAAACGGTCCCACACCACACTTCACCGTGACCTCTCCATGATTAGCCTACTTCAAAAATCAAAACGGAAACTCGCAGGTAACTGAGAATGGCGTCAAACAATTCCCCCGGCTTGTAAAATGTTTAATTGTTGCGGCGCAGTGAAATTAATTTAATTGTTTCAAGCCTCACACTACGCAACGCAACCTACAATAGTTTAATCGACTACAAATGTATGTTGTCGACGAAATTCTTAATGATCAATCCTCGATCGTCGATTAATTATGCCCATCCCTAATTGCGATAATGCGGTTACCGTCCCAGCCCTACTATTGGTTATTACCTGTCTGAGAAAAGTGAATAACATTTGTAGTGAGGAGTTTTACAGTCTTAAAACATCTATAATTGTAAAAAAAATTAAATAAAGCTGCTACTTCGCAGATTTCACTTATCGCGGGTTATTTTTGGAACGTAATCCCCACGATAAACAAGGGATCACTGTATTGCCTTTTCTTCATTAGGCCATTCAAGCGTGAGCAGCCAGGCTACATGTGAAATAAATGAACAACTCAACATTCACCTCATATTTCCTCCCTAAACTGGTCGGGAAGAACACTGGTATGTGATCTATCTGGAAAGCTTCAGAGGGGACACATTTTGGCAGAGTTAGTTTTACTTTTTTTTCATAGAGGCCCATGGACGCTGTTGTAGCTATCTTGTTCTTTACAATTTCCTTGTGTCAGCAGAGAGGGAGGTTGTTATCCTGCCTCGCTTGCCAGATGACTTGCCCCATCCTGCATAATCCCCCCTTTTGTGCTTTGTCAACACCAGGGAACAAATTGACTGCTTGCATGACCCATGGGCTTAAACTCACAAACTTCAGAATCAAACTCACATGAAATCTCTGCTTCTTCTCTGAGTGTTTGTCTGAGACGGACGTTTGGTGTTCTCTGTAGTCGGCTGTCTAGTGTGCTCCAGTCGAGGCTTTTAGGATTTTCCCTGTGACTACTCAGCACTTCTGTAGGATGACACTATCCAGCTGTGAGCTGTTTCTCATCCTCTTTGTTCTTTCTATGTTCAAATACAGAACATGCGTTTATCATAACCACAGAATGAAATATCACAGACCTTTTAGTGGACCACATCCACGGGCTCATGAATGCCTTCTCTACAGGTCTCATTTTCCTGCGTCTCATGCAGAATGTGTCCTAACTCACGCTGTCTCACTCACTCCACTTATCAACAGGAAGCTGCAACACTAAACCCAGACTCTTCTGACCCACGCGGGGTTCCATCTCTCTCTCTCTCAAGCCTGATTTGGAGTAGAGAGTCCCGGCCCTCCTGCAGCTGCTGAGGTGAAGTCGGGGTGAAATAAAACTGAGAGGAGGCAGAGAGTAAACAATGCGCTGAGAACAGCTATATGATTTTTCCACCTCTCAGTATTCACAGCTTCCTGAAGTCTGTTCACCTCTCAGTATTCACTGCACTAAAAGACATTGCTAACACTTTATATTAAGACGCACATATTCACCATTAATTAGCTGCTTACTAACATGTGTATTAGTAGCATACTAACCATTTGTTAGTCATTATAAGTCACTAATTAATACCTTATTCTGCAAGACCTCATTCTACCCTTACTAGACTGTTAATTACGAATTTCCCTTATGTAAGCTCCTAATTACCCTTTATTCATAGTTATTAAATAAGTTGTTGCATATGAATTAAGACTTAAATATACATGGCTCAGTATGGGCTTGTAAGGTGGTAGTACCACAAGAATAGTTATTCACCCCTAATAATACTTATCAAAGATGGTCTATTCAAATTGAACTAGACACTAAGCCACAAGTGCTAATAGTGCACAAATAACTAATAATTAAGTGTTGTGATGCTAAATATGTTACCTATTCTAAAGATGGATCTTTGTTCACAATAAATATATAGATCTTTATTGAATAAAATTGTCTCATTCTTTTTTCTACTGACTCTGTGACCTCAAACAACAGAGCTATTGATTGATTCACACCGGATGTTTTCTTTAACATGTGTCCCCTCACACTTAAAAATAGTTTTGAGTTTGAGACTTTTTGATTACTCAGGAGCCAAGAAAGTTAGCAAACAAATGTATCCAGGTTTGCTTTACTCGCTATCTTGTATTCATTAATGAAAGACATATTTTTTATTTGTGCTAACTTGGCTGTCTGCTTGTTGTGTAGCCTACTGTGTGCTGTAATACAATTAATAAGTGTAAATAGGATGGGGGTTAATAAATGTTAAATTAATTGTGAATTAACCCTTTCATGCACGCATTATGAAAAAAAATGTCTAGATTTTTTTAGTATTGATTTTATTACTCTATATGAGCCCAATATTGAAAATCAGTTGGAATTTTTTAAAAATATGCTTTTATATGGAAGTTATGTTATTGTCCACGTATGTGGACAGTGCGCAACAAAGGGGTAAAAAATAATAAAATGTAATGACAGAAAATTTGGAACTATGGCCCTCTATTTCCTCCATACTACCCACCCAGCCCTCTACTACCCCCATACTACCCACCCACCTCTCTACTACCTCCATACTACCCGCCCAACCCCTCTACTACCCCCATTATTGCTCACCGACCCTCACCCACCCCTCTACTACCCCCATATTACCCACCTCTACTACCACCACTACCCAACCACCCCTCTACTACATCCATACTACCCACCCATCTACTACGAACCCACCCACCCCTCTAGTACTCTCATACCCACCCCTCTACTACCCACCCACCCCTCTACTACCCCCATATTACCATACCACCTTGGCATTACCACATGTAATTAGGTCATTATTTATAAATATGTTTACCAAATGTTTGTTTCTTGGTAATTTAAAGCAGTTAAAATCATATTTGAAAAAAAACCCAAAAAAAAGTCCTAGTTACAAAATCTAATTTTTGGCCATTTAACTCCTCTGTTGCGCAACGTCCACATACGTGGACAGTTGCTTATTAGGGTCTACAAACTCTATTTTACATCCGATTTAATTTCTGAAAACATAGAATTGTTCAACACACTCTCCTGTACATCATAATATTTTTTTTTACATGATTTTGCCTTCTTGAGTACTAACTTTTTACAGATATGCCTGGAGCATTCAGCATATGGCCATTATTGTCACTCATGTTGAATTGATGATGTCATCAAGCAGTCAATATTCCAAATATAAGATGATACATATTGTTAATATATTGCCATGGACCTACTAAAACTGCCCTGAAGTGGATTGGTGTATATCAACATGATAAATAAGTAGAAAACAGAGTTAAAGTTACTGTCCACGCATGTGGACGTTGCGCATGAAAGGGTTAAATGTGAACAAAGATCCAACTTTAGAAGAGGGAACATACTTGGCATTACAAAGACTTAATTATTAGTTATTGGCACAAATTAGCACTGGTGGTTTAGTGTCTAGTTCCATTTGAATAGAGCATCTTTGATAAGTATTATTAGGGGTAAATAACTGTTCTTGTGGTACTACCTTACAAGCCCCATACTGAGCCATGCATATTAAAGTCATGATACATATGGAACAACTTATTTAATAACTATGAATAAGGGGTAATTAGGAGCTTACATTGGGGGAAATTCTTAATTAAGGGTCTAGTAAGGGTAGAATAAGGTCTTGCAGAATAAGGTATTAATTAGTGACTTACAATGACTAACAAATGGCTAGTATGCTACTAATATACATGTTAGTAAGCGGCTAATTAATGGTGAATGTGTGTCTTAAAATAAAGTGTTACCAAGACTTCTGTCCTGAGGCGAACATAACGCATCCAAGCCCTGATCTGAGTCTCCACAGCAAGCATTGTCCAGTTTGAACGACACAGAGGAGCTGCCATCTGATTCAACAGAAAGAAATCAACTGTTGCGCTGACCTACTGACCCACACCTGGCATGTGCAAAGTTAACAAATGTTACGAGTCCAGAGCCTCAGGCCACCCAGCTGCAGGAGATGCTCAATGGACATCTGCACCATAGATATTATAGAGCTATATAAAGCATTACACAGCACCATAGATATTATAGAGCTATATAAAGCATTACACAGCTTTACAATGTCTATGGTACAGGCTATGGTAATATATATGGTCTGCACAGCACAAAACCACATCTCATTCTCAACATGCTCCTCTGCAACAGAGCAGCTTGATTGACATCTCTAAATTCCACTTTCACGTTGTTGTGATTTCAGAACTCGGTAATCTCAGTAAACTGCGTGGGCCATTGTCAAAGACATGGTGACATTTTTTTCCCCTCACTTTCACTCTGATATTCAACAAGGACATTCAATAATCTGTAGTTAATCATTTCTGACATGCTGATGTGAGTAAAATAATGTATTTTAGTCACATAGATACATTTATTTATTAGTTATGGCAACTGTCTTACAACTCAAAGTACACGTGTAGGCTAATGCATCTGTTGAAGTCCAAGTGTTTTCATAAAAGATAATCTTCTCCCTGAGGAGAAATTCCAGAACACGAGACATGTGTCTCCTCCTGAGGCAACACAAACACTTCTCCGTTCATAGCCTACCTTTTAACCATCACCTGAACATCCTGCCTCCACACTTCTCCGCTCATAGTCTACCTTTTAACCATCACCTGAATGCTGCCTTCACAGAAACCCGTTCCAGAAGTAAAACAATGAGGCTTTCGCACAGAAGATCAGAAATAAAAGAACACTCCTTATCAAAGACGTTTGGGAAATTAGCATAGCTATTATCGCTGTATGTAAGTCATTGTTTTACTCACCGCCGTTGCTTTGTACCTGTGGCTGATTTTCTTCTCCGTTAGCGGAAGGGAATGAACGCGGTACACGACCTGCAGCGCCAAAGCGCAGAGGACCATTTGGAGCGCGCGCATCATCCTTTGGCTCGAAGCGGCTCCGCACACTAGCACTGCGAGCGAACACCTCGCGGGCCAGATAGAGAGGGCGGAGGGAGAGTCCTGCCGGTTAGACGGTGAGTGACGGGGCGGAGGGAGACTTGTGCCGTTTAGACGGTGAGTGACGGGGCGGTGTCTTCAAGGGCATTTTTATACTCCCGCTTTCTGAGCTCGATCTTCAAATTACACATGTTCACGAGCACCGACGTCATCGTGTAGGCTACATTCCCGCATTGTTTGCCTTTGTCATACAGCTGTGAACTATTGACAGACGAGTGGGGAAATATGAAAAAATTAAGTATGTATACAAGGCCATTGGACATAATCAATATACATTCTATTACATCTGGGTAAAATATTTTCATGGTAAAATCATGACATTCTCCAGTCCTGTCACGTATAGTTTAATATGTGCCTATATTTATTGAAATGGTTGAGGGTTTGACAACCAAAGATAGGTCTGACCTCTCATCTCCACCTGTTCAGCAAGTAGTTGAGGCATTTTTGGGCTGTATACTTAGGAGCATGAACGGCATCATTACTGTCATGCTTCATGTACGGCTAATTACTTGTTTGGGAATGGGTCTGTAAACTAAAGGTTTCACTGGTGTCTACTGTAGAATCACTTAAAGTTAGCATTCATTCTCCTGCTGTGCTGTTGAACTCTATTGTAAGTAAGGCAGCCGGTGCTGTTTGCTGCATTGCAAGGCAGCCTTCTGCTGCTCTTCACAACACTGAGCCAGACTCATCAACAGCACTGGTTGTATAATTCCCCACACTATGTCTGCGCTGTGTGAAACATGTCTTACTCAGTGGTGTCAGTGGTCTGCCGTCACGCTACAGTATTCATGTCCTGAAGAGCTATGAAGTGTCTTGGTTTGCACTTTTGTAACCAGCGATTGAAATCGCCTTGATAAGCAGAATGCAAACCGACCATATTCCATGTGCTGCTGTAATGAATCAGTCAAGATCTTGAAACCGCTGCACAGTGAGACACAGTTCACGCCATAACAGATGTTTTGCTCCACACGCCCTCTAGCTTTTCTCGTCTCGGGTTAATGGGCTCTAATGAGAGCCCTGAGGGCATGAGATGAAACTGTATCTATTCTCTCCGGTCTGCAGCCCATGCCAGATCACTAATCATAAACTATCTTTGTGTGCGATCTTAACAAAAGATCCCATTTAATTATGGATGGTGTGGATCCAAGACCGAGCGCCCGGTGGTTTATGGCCCCCTACTGATGACAGCTCGACCTGAGGAGCGTGAGGAGAGATGCGTAGCGCGACCGCTGAACGCCAAGATGCACAGCACATCTAATTGAGCTCATGTTGCCCTTGGCAACTTGGAACAGTAAACTGTTCAAGACTTTGTTCTGAGCCCCCCACACACTCGGCCAGCCTCCTCAGCAGGCTTGAGGTTCGCTGTTTCTCAAAGTCAAGGATTGGTCCTTCAGAGCCACTTTTTCAAGGATGTTACATCATCAAATCTTGTCAAGCACTGTTGCAATGTCAAGTATACCTTTACATTCTATCAAGTATTGAGTCCTTCCTTCTGAGAATTTCTAACATTTCTGAGGATACATCGATGGGGCGTTCAGAAAACACCCACAATCCTTTGCGTATGGACAAATACAAATTCTCTGGCAGTGTGATTTAATAAAAATAGAGAGAGGGAGATGGAAAGAAGATGCAAAGACACAGTATGTGTTTAACACTTGGAGGTCCGGGGCCTTTTCAGGCACTTTGAGGCAGTCAGCTGTACCTTGAGATTTTTAAGTTTGAGTTTGAATTTTTAAGTGAAAAGGCCCCAGACCTCCAAGTGTTAAATGTTGGTGTGGCAAGTGGTAGTTTTGGTATATTGCTGACTACGCCACGATGGGACTTTCACCCAAAGATATAATTCACACATCAGTGTTTTAACCCTTAAAGGGATAATCCGGAGTGAAATGCACTTTAGATCAAGAAACCACAAGAGCTGTCTGGCCAGAGCTGCACGGTGTTGGAGAGTTTCCAACCACAATAAAGCCGTACGAGCGGGCAAAGTCTTTCCCCAAAGGACCCACTTAAGATCAATTATGGCCAGAGCAGCCACGGGAAAACAGAGGGAGGCTGTCCAGCTTAATAACGGGCACATTTTTAAAGAACCAGCAGCAACCTCCCCTTCCCCCAGTCCCCCCCCCCCAGTCCCTCTTTCAGTGAGAAGACCTCCCACCCCCCCAGTGCTCAGCGGTAGGAACCACAATTGAGTCGAGTCATCTCACATTACCAAGTGCCTCATAAAAGTGTTTAAGGGAACCAAAAAGAAGAAGAAGGGGGGAAGTTTCTTTTCTCTCCTGGGGGTTCAGATCTAATGCAATAGAAGTGATTACTATGTAGTCTATATAGATTAGAAGTGAATACTAATCTACATGTATTACACAGAAGTGATTAACATTACATTTTTATATAATGTGTGTGCTTATCTTTATATTCTATTCTATGCATTAACGTTGCTTTGTCTGTCATTTGCTCTCTCAATGTCATGAATTCTGAAGGATATCGTCTTCCTGAAGATCTTACTTCCTTGGGGATAGCCACATGACTTGAGGATCACATGCTATGTCCAAGAGGTATCCATGTATTGTTGTATTTCTGCATGTATGATGAGTTTTGGAAAAGGCCATTGTATGAAGGACCCATGTGATTTATATTACTACCATGTAGCATGTGCATGATGGGGCCTCGCCTAGAGGACTTTGGGGTCGTTACTTGAACGAGCTGTTGGAGTTTTTGACCTCAAATGGGAGTGAAAGATTTCAGGCCGGCTAGTTTCCTCAGAGTGGGCTAAGATTGACAGAGATGGCTGAAAGTCAGTTTACTCCATATGTGACGGCCCACATGCCCACCCATTCTCTGATAACACCAAAAGACTAATAGAATCAAATGGCACCAGGAAATAACTGTTCTGATTCAGAGGTCGTGACCTTGAGCTGCTCGTCATAATCCCAGGGTTGTCATGGCGCAGCTCTCCCAGTTGATTGGAGCACATGCTCAGTTTACGCTGCTGTGGATGTTTATGTGACTGATGTGAAAAGTGTGTGTTGCATTTATGTGTGTTGTGCTAGTGTTAAGCTTTTAGGGCCCGAGCACCGGATGGCATCCGGTGTGTGTGTGTGCATGTGAGTCTGTGTGTGAAATACACACACACACCGGATGCCATCCGGTGCTCGGGCCGGTACACGCGCACACACGCACGCACACACACACACACACACGCATGCGCACGTGCACGCACGCACGCACGCACACACACGCACACACGCACACACACGCACACTCCCTATTTCCCTATTCTAATAGGGAAAACATGGAGGTGTTTGGTCGCTTCTAACTTCATCTCAGGATCCTAATAGAATAGAATAGAATAGAATGTCTTTATTGTCATTGCATTTAAGTACAATGAGATTCATAAAGCCACTCCAGCAAAGTGCATCAACACATACAATATAAAAACCATTTACAACACATTCATGAATGAATGCATTGGGCTAGCTAAGTGCTATCAAAGTTGTGCCGCGCGCCAGAGCCAGTGAATGCACGCATTGAAACGTGAGAGGTATGTATCAACTCGTCTTAATTAGGGGAATAACGTAGTTTAATATAAAAAAACGGTGAAGTGTTCCTTTAAGAAGTCTTACAGACACAAACACACACACACACACACACACACACACACTAACCCCACCACGAAACGCTGCTAAGAAACTCTTACACACACACACACACACACACACACACACACTAACCCCACCACAAAACGCTGTTGAGAAAGTCTTACACACACGCACGCACACACTAACCCCACCACAAAACACTGTTAAGAAAGTCTTACAGACACACACGCACACGCACACACACACACTAACCCCACCACAAAATGCTGTTGAGAAAGTCTTACACACACGCACACACACGCACGCACGCACACACACACACCCCACCACAAAACACTGTTAAGAAAGTCTTCCAGACACACACTAACCCCAACACAAAACGCTGTTAAGAATGTCTTATAGACACACACACCAAAACACTGTTAAGAAAGTCTTACAGACACACACACACACTCTAACCTCACCACAAAACGCTGTTAAGAAAGCCATGCACACACACACACACACACACACACACACACACACACACACACACACACACACACACACACACGCATACACACACACACACTAACCCCACCACAAAACGCTGTTAAGAAAGCCATGCACACACACACACACACACGCACACATACACACACACACACACACTAACCCCACCACAAAGCGCTGTTAAGAAAGCCATGCACACACGCACACACACGCACACATACACACGCACACACACACACACACTAACCTCACCACAAAACGCTGTTAAGAAAGCCATGCACACACACACGCACACATACACACACACTCCCACACTAACCCCACCACAAAACGCTGTTAAGAAAGCCATGCACACACACACGCACACATACACACGCACACACACTAACCCCACCACAAAACGCTGAAGAAGGGCCGTGACCTGGTTCAGGTTACACAGGCGCCGGAATTATGGTGTGTGTGTGTGTGTGTGTGGGGGGGGGGGTGGTGTGCTACCCCGATGCTCTGCAGGCAGTTTTCCACCGACAGCAAACCTGGTGTTGAACTGTCTTACAGACACACACACACACACAACCTGGTGTTGAACTGTCTTACAAACACACACACACACACACACAACCTGGTGTTGAACTGGTGCCGTTCCGAATTCAGAACCGTGGTGCTCTCTAGTGAACCAGCTATTTTTGGTTCAACTCCCGAACCAAGGTGCCACGTTCCGAACCGGCTTTTGTTAGGTGGAAACGCAACGAACGGTTCAAATGTTGGTTGGCGAACAGGCGCGGAGCCGGTTCTCTGACGGTGAAAAGGCCTAGGTGAGGATGGGGGGTAGGGCAGTGAGGTCATCGCCCAGTGTTCTGAGAGGGGAAGATGCATTTGTTGACACCTCGTCATGCTTTTTAGAGTTCCATTTGGTACACACTACACAATACTCATTATGTTGACAACAGCACTAAAACTTGATTTATGTATCACATTATATTTTCATTTATCATACAATAAGCCATACCAGCATTATACAAAGATATATAGCATGACGCATGTGTTACACAGATTTTAAATGTGTCTCACACTTTTCCCATGTAGAAGCATACTGTATCTATCTATCTATCTATCTATATATCTATACATACACAGTGCCCTCCAAAGGTATTGGAATACATGCTAAATTTAACAATATAAAATCATCTTTTGGAAATTGATCTTAATGCCTTAAATGAAAAAATGAGGAAATATTAAACCTTTAAGGACATCAATTTTCTTTGTGATTGAATAATTTATTGTAAATAAATAAATGTTTTCCTTAAAATTCAGGGGTCATAAGTATTGGAACACCTATGTTAAATTCCCATAGAGGCAGACAGATTTTTATTTTTAAAGGCCAGTTATTTCATGGATCCAGGACACTATGCACCCTGATGAAGTCCACTTGGCCTTTGGAATTAAAATAACCCCACATCAACACTATACCCTTCACCATACCAAGAGATTGGCATGGTTTTATTTCAGTTAGCCTATTAGTTGGTTCACACTTTAAACGTGGCCACTATGAAAGACTGAAGCTCACTTTTCAGGAACAATGTCTTGCCATTCTTGAGAGTGTGTGATTTTGAGAAGAGGGAATGCCTACACAGATCTAAATGCGCGCGCACACACACATACACACAAAGGAGAGGTTCATTTAAGGTAATTGGAGGTTAATAATGGCGAATTCCTCCTCGTCTGCTATGTAAGACCTTTATTGTGGTCTAAAAATACCACATGCCATGAGAGGGAAATGCCTCTGGCAGCGTGATGCAAAACTGTGTGCACAACCTGAGAGGCTCAGAGCAAAACAAATTAAGTGTCTGTCCAAGACTATACAGGCCTAAAATGTAATCTCAGCAAACTGAATGAGACTGAGTAGGTCTGTTTGTGTGCTCCTGATAAGTTAGAAGCGTGTCAGGGAGCCGAGTGGCGTGTGAGAGACAGATGGCGGTTATAGCGCCGCTCTTTCTGCTGGTGTCAGCCCCTTTCCTTTGTTTTAGGGTGAGCTGGGGGGTGGGCTCGCTCAAATTCAATCCAGACCCGCTCAGAGCCCCCCCCCCCCTCACATAAACGCCTCTCCCAACCAGAGCCCTGAGACTGCCGGGAGGCACACAAGCTGGGACATGAAAGCCTGAAATGAATCACTCTTGGCCCATTTCCCTCAAGACCCCCCTACCATTCCTGCCCTCGTATGACATGGACCACAAGAAAGGGATGCTGGGGAGAGCAGGCGGATCTGAACGGGTGGTGAGACGGGCTGCAGATGGACCCAGCCATGGAGTGATGGCATCATGACTACAATGTCTCTGTTTGCCTTGTTACTCTGATTGGTCTCACATGTATTTGTCAGCATAATGTGCATTTGCTAAAGACAACCATATAGCCCCAGTTCAGGTCTTTTTCCCCCAGTTTTTGCTTTCTTGTCAAAATGATTACTACTGATATTGCGATAATATCATTATTATTGTGATATATGTTATCATGATAATCGTATTCTGAAATGTTGGTATAGTGACAGGCTTAGCTCCAACACAAACTACAGCTGTTATACAGAATGGAACCTGGGTCGCCATGGACACTGAGACCCAAATGTGGTAAGCCCTGTTCTACTGCCACTTGTGCACATCTCCCTGACACACTTTATTTTGATGACATTTAAATGATCTCATCGCTTTGTATGGATCATTAACCACTTCTTTACCCCAGTAGAGGCCTACTTGGTGACCACCATAGTGTTTTGTCCAGGATCTGTTCTGAATGCTAAACCGAACGTCATCAAACAACAAATGGTAGAAGTTTTGGACCACACGAAATGAATTTGGCATTGGCGCCATCGTGTGGCTAAAGTGGTTTCTCAGAGCGAGACATGCAGAGTGCCTTATTTCAATTCCTCTTCATTAATCTTGTTTTCTAATCAAACATAATTCTGAGTATGGGCGACTACCTGCAAAGACTTAATACGTCATTATCCAGCCTCTGCCTGAAACTCTCCGTGCCTGTGCACTAATCTTAGCCTACGCAAAAATCTTGGCCGGCCATGGTCGAACTCTCCAGAAAGTTGGACATTTAACTCACATGCGTAGGCTATTGTTTACACTGCCTCCCGTGCCAGTGTATTTGCACGTCATTCACGATTATTCTTACTACGCCAAAAATATTCTGCTCCGACTGCATAAATTAAAACATAAGCTACTAAAAGACACTTTGATAATAGCCGAGCCCGTCCCTAACCCTTATTAGACATTCTGTGGTAACAGTTACGTGTAGCCTACGACGACTGCGCACTGAGCAGATTGTCCACAAGGTCAGCGGCACGTGTAGCGGACTGTCATTCTGTTACGCACTCACCGGCTACTTCGTCGCAGTTTCGTGAACTGACTTGACTTGGTAACTCAAACGTCGGCGTTGTGATCGGTTAGATCAGCGATTTATCTGGAACATGGCAAGAGGAGGTCGTAGTCGCCCGTCTGCACCTGTCAGGTGGGTTTTTGTGCTTTAGGGTAAAATTCATGTTACCACTGACCCTGTTCTAAAAGACGCACGACTTTAGCAGCTGAGCTAGCTATAGCTAAATATTATATGTTGCTAAAGTTGAATGTCCGCAATCCCATTTGAATCTTGGTATATTTGATCATGTTAGTTATCTAACCTAGACCATGTAACGTTTACTATCCAAAACAGAAAGAACTTCTCTGTTTGTAGGACACAGGCTGATAAGCTTATCACCCTGTCTCTCTTTGGTTAATAGCTAAGTTACTTGAATCATTCGATGTAACTTCTTAGCGGTACGCAGTAGGATAATCAATTTCTGATGAAGACAAAAAAACTAACGTTGACAATACTACGTGTTAACGTCAGCTAATTATCTCAGCAACTAGAAATGCGCTTCATATGATAACTTTTCTGTTAACATTTACCATAGCACGACGCAATCGACAGCATAACGTTAGTAATTTATAGTCGGCTAATCATTTTGCTTTGCATAGGCCTACCAGTTACCTTTTGTCAGTTACTTCAGACCAGCTGTCCAGTTGTTTTTTAGCGCATTATAATGAACAGGTAGACTGGTATACTATTCTATGGTTTGCAATTGTTCTCCCAGTTTGTCACAAATTACAAATTCTTTTAATTGAGGGTTTGAACATCCAATAAATAAAATTAATTGAACAGTCAATATTATGCTTCGGCCTACATGCTGAAACTAACACGCACTCTCATATCTGTTCCAGTGCTCCTGCCCCATCCTACGCCCCGGCGCCTGTCGCTCCTCCCCCCACAGCCCTGGCTCCAGCTCAGCCCAAGCAGCCGGGCCTGATGGCCCAGATGGCCACCACTGCCGCGGGGGTGGCGGTGGGCTCGGCTGTGGGGCATGTGGTGGGGGGCGCTCTGACGGGGGCATTCAGTGGTGGCAGCAGCAGCAGCAGCCCTGAAGCAGCCAAGCCTGCCAGCACTTACCAGGTGAGACATCCACTGAGAAAGAACCACTTTGGAGGGCAAATGGCAAACGACGTCAAAGCATTACAGAGTGTGAACAGGTACCCGTCTAGTCTGGGATTTAAAGTAACTTTCCAGAACATTCTAGATATGTAGGCCTTTCCTCAGAGGCCTAACCCATCCTGGAAACATACAGTAGGTAAACACTAGCCATGGAGCAGACGCAAGGCAGACATCTCCTGCCAAACGCGTCAGGAGCCGGTGCTAATCCGCTAACCCAAAACAAAATAGAATTTTCCAGATCATCTCAGATGACAAACAAACAGGGGGTGCAATGCCTTGTCTCGGATTGGATTTTACAGTAATGGCATTGCCGTTAACAGTTGCTTGTTGGAAAGCTGATGATCTGATATTTATGCTGTGACGTACACACACTATGTATATCAGTTCAAGACTTGGTTACATCTGGGCTGTTGCACAGTGAGTGAGTGATAATGAAATGGTGAGATGATATTTGCTGATGGCCGCGTCCTCTCTCCTCTGGCAGGAGCCGCCCCGCATGGCCCCCCAGCAGGGCCCGTGCCTGTACGAGGTGCGGCAGTTCCTGGACTGTGCCACCACGCAGACGGACCTCAGTCTGTGCGAAGGCTTCAACGAGGCCCTCAAACAGTGCAAGTTCTCACAGGGTAAGACGCTTCCGCACTACACACACTACACACAGCAGGTCCTCACAGGGTAAGACGCTTCCGCACTACACACACTACACACAGCAGGTCCTCACAGGGTAAGACGCTTCCGCACGACACACAGTAACACAGCAAGTCCTCACAGGGTAAGACCCGGACTAGGCATAGTAACACGTACACTTAATGATGACCTATAAAAGCCCTTTTCCAGAGTCCTGCAATTACGGCATGTCATAGCGATCTTTACTCTGGCACCCAATAGAGGTGAGAATATAGAGTCAATAGAGAGGTCCTTAAGCTGTTATGTTGTGTATATAAATTGTGTATTTTAGGGTAGCCAAGTCGATGAAGAGGTCCTTTAGCTGTTATGTTGTGAATTGTGTATTTTAGGGTAGCCAAGTCGATGAAGAGGTCCTTTAGCTGTTATGTTGTGTATTATCTTCAGCACCTTAATGCGGAACAGACAGGTGATTTGAGTTGTGGGATTTAAAAGTATTACCAACAAATTCAGTACAAGTTCCTTTCAAGAGTTGGTCTGAAAAGCCTTTATGAAGGACACTGTAAACATTTGCCCCTCAGAATCAGACAGCCATGGACACGGCCGGGCACATCCTGGTGGGAAAATATTTACCATCTTCTTGTCCACCAAATTCAGTTTCATGCTCTTAGCTTGTACCACCCGAGCATGCAAAAGAGTATGCACTAGGCAGGCTGCCCATGAAGTAGAAGGATCTTGCCACCGATATAAATCAATAACCTGCCTCTTATTATACATGTGTGCTTTTCCCTCAAAAACCTGCCTCTGTTATTATACATGTGTGCTTTTCCCTCAAAAACTGGTGGATGCAAAGAACAGTTGCTGCAGCGTGTCTCTTATTTATGACGCGGAGTCTAAGGTCTGTCCTGACTGCTGGAGATAAACTGAGAAGACCAGATTAGATCAGTCATTAAGCACGTCACTGTGATTGTGTTCCTAACGTTCCAATATTATTGTCACGTTTTGTCCCTTCAGGTGTGAATCAACTGGTTTGACTGAACTTGTGAGGTTGATCCAACAAGAACTCAACAGAAAAATAAACCCTCACGGACAACTCAAGTCATCTATCAGAATCAATCGCTCTAGACGCACATAAATGTTGTAGTTGTAACATGTACTTTGGACTTATGATTATGTATATGAGATTGTGAAATAAAAGCTGCTATGTACTTGTGCTGTCTGTGTTGTCTTGGCTCATTAAAAAAACAAGTAGAGTAGAATTTCCTTTCCCATCGTCTGTCCAGTTAACCTAGGCGTCCATGATCGGGTCTGTCTTGTGTTTGTTTTATGTCATCATTAGTTGTTACAAATCATGAGACTTTTGTTTCTTATTTTAAGTAACATGCATGTTTTGTTCAAGATAGATAGATAGAGAGATAGATACTTTATTGATCCCCAAGGGGAATGTAATTATGAAAGAGTAATGTGTTGCAGAGGTGCAGGTCCTATTATCATGCGTCATTGTTCAGTGTAAAATATCCCTAGCCCTTTATCTTGATTATCGAATTACTAATATCCCTCCCTTAGTCTTGATTATTGAATGTTACTAATTTCTCAATCGTATAATTTGTGTAGAGATACTGTTTGTTTTGAGCAAATGATCGTTTCAACAAAACTCAACATTTAAAGGGAGCTGGTAGCCTAACATGTTTGAAATACATCCAAATCAATCTCGTATTACTCAATTTAATGTTTCACGGGCTAAATCCATAGGCCAGATGATCCACAACTCTACCCAATCCCGATCCGTTATAAATAGGCGGTGCCCTTTTCTGACCAATAGATTCATTACTGTCATCTTTTTCCGGTTCGACGTCGCTTCATTCTGAGTGCATACAGTCGGCGAACCTCTTACCTAACCTGTGCACACAGAAGCGAACATGCCTTTCATTGATTTGGAATCGAACTTGCCAGCGAGTAAATTCACAGAGGAGTTTTTGAAGAAATTATGCAGTGCCACCGCCACTGCGCTGGGGAAACCGGAAGAAGTGAGTATGGGAGAACGGGACGGACGCGTTAACTTTGCTTATAGGCTACTATCAAGCAGTTCACAAGTTGAAAGAATGATTTCACCTTGAAGCTAAAATTCCGTGGAAACGTTTAAAATGTTTATTACTGGATGAATAACATCGTGTACAGATCATACAGTGATATCTGATCCATCTGATATTAATCTGATGAATATGCTATCGCTAGGAAAAATGAAACTATCAACAGTTCACGGTGGCTGAGACTGATCACATGTTTTTACTAGAGAATGAACCTGGTGGTTAAAGCGGGACTACCCATGCTCATAGCCGGATCCTGTTCGCCGTGCGTGATGCTGTCTGTGTCCGCTATCGGCGTTACTGACACGGCAGAAAAGAACAAGGAGCACAGTGCGAAGATATTTCAGTTCCTTACCGGGGAACTGGGTTTGAGCGAAGACCGGTAAGAATTCGTGATGACATCAGATAACTAGCCTTATGAACACAAGACTATAGCCTACTACTGCACTTCTGCCTTGCTTGCTGTCAGATTTTAAATATTGTTCTTCAGTGTAGTCTTTGTACACAAAATTGTAGTTTTCCTGACATGAAGATTGTTAATTCTTTTACAGGATTGTCATCCGGTTTTATGCGCTGGAACCAATGCAGGTGGGCAAGAAAGGGACCGTGATGAGTTTTCTGTGATGAGAAGCTGCTTCCTGTGATGAGAAGCTGCTTCCTGTGATGAGAAGCTGCTTCCAGTGGGAGTCTGATGAATTGAAAATGCCATTCCTGGTTTGAGGACGAGAAGTGAGAAACACCTACAGCAGGCCTAATGGCCTCCACTATCTCTGCTCTTACTACAAGGACAATTACCACTGATATCAGTTGTGTAACGCTGGATAATGTAGCACACTTTCAGCACGCTGAGTAGGATATCCTAATATTTTAACTGAATTGAATAGTTTCTGCAGAAGGCCTGCAGGCATAGAAGATTAAAATCTGGCTTCACAAATAATAATAAAAACAACTGACTGAAATTGTATTTTTGTTTGTGAAATAAAGTAATCATTTCAACACCACTGACTGATGAGAAATAGCAGCCTTACCATGCCCCTCTCAAAACAATGTGTGTGAGCCATGGCATGGCCCTGTAAACAACGTGGCATGGCCTTCTCAAAAACAACATGTGTGTAGGCTACCATGCACGGCCTTCTCAAAACAACGTGTGTGTAGGCTACCATGCACGGCCTTCTCAAAACAACATGTGTGTAAAGGCCTACCATGGCATAGCCCTCAAACAATGTGTGTGTGCCAAGGCATAGCCCTCAAAACAACGTGTGTGTGTGTGCTGACGGACCTCACCTCACCCTTGTACTGACGGTAGCTGATAAGTAATCAGGTTCAGTTGAATATTGTCCAGCGCCAGATGACCTTCTGGGTGATGAGAGTTAAGATGGCTGAATGAAGTGATGTGTTGTTAGTTTCAGGTTTGACTGTGAATTCAGTTTAATGCCTCCTTAAGGCCAGCAATCACCAACACACTCTGCTTTAAACCTCTGGAGTCTAAATCCCCCCCCTGGGGATTTGAAAAACTGTTCCAAACACACATCTCAATCTCTGCTCGTTTTTGTCCTATAGAAACATATAAGTGACACCATTAGAAACCTTTAATCAACTTTTGGACATTGGAATTAAAATAGCCCCACATCATTACATACCTTTCACCATATCTAGAGATTGGCATGGTGCTTTTTCCAGTAGGCCTATTAGCCCGTTTGATGCTCATTGAGTTCAATGCAAATCAAACAGGCTAATAGGCCTACTGGAAAAAGCACCATGCCAATCTCTAGCTATGGTCAAGGGAATGTGATGATGTGGGGCTATTTTAATTCCAAAGGCCAAGGGAAATTTATCAGGATGCATAATATCCTAGATCCATGAAATAGCTGGCCTTTAAAAATAAAAATCTACCTGCCCCTATGTTAACCCTATGTGTTAAATTCCCATAGGGTTACATAGGGGGTCAAATACTTCCTTCCCCTAGCATTTAAGGAAAACATTTATCTATTTACGATACATTCTTCAATCACAAAGAAAATTGGTGTCCTTGGCGGTTTGATTTTTACTCATTTTTTTTAATTAAGGCATTAAGATCAGTTGTCAAATGATGATTTTATATTCCTGTTTTAGCATTGTATCAAATACATGTGCTCCTCACTGTAGATAGAGTGAGGAGAAAATGTATTTGACCATATTCCATCAGCAGTTCGATATCTTTCAATCTGATTTTACTATTGCTGTGTGTGTGCACGCGTGTGTGTGAGTGAAAGTTAATAAGTCTTTAAATGTAACTATTTGTGTGTGTGTAAGTTAAGAAATCTTTAAATTGAACTATTGCTGTGTGTGTATGTGTATGTGTGTGTGTGTGTGTGTGTCTGTGTGTGTGTGTGAAATTTAACTATTACTGCCTTAGTGTCGACCGTAAACACGGACTTGGAAAGTGTGTTCATGTGATCAGTTGGGAAAACAAATAGCTACAAGAAATGCATAAAAAAGTTATTAGAACTGCTGCTTACTGGTTTAGCGAGAAGGAAATGTCTCAGGTGAGTGTTTCTATCTTTTGTGATAATTTATTGATAAATGACCTTGCCCATTTGTAATGGCAGTGAGATTCCTCTCTTGTGTTGCAAGGGAGGCTGGAGAATATTATAGTGACGTCACGTCGGATACCTTGGGACAAGACTTCAACACGAGTCTCCAAGCAACAAATCTCAATAACTGCCTGTTTTATTTATTTATTTATTTATTTATTGAGCTCAGAACAAGTATCCAATACAAAAAGGTAAAATACGCCAGGGGAGATACAAAACATATAAAATAAACAATGAAGAAGACCCAATTTACATAAAACATTTGAAAAGTACCAATAGTGTGTGTGTGTTATAACAGCCTACTTGTTACCACAACGGGATATGATAGAAATAGAGTGCTGTGAAAAGTATTTGAACCCTTGCTAAAGGTGACTAGAAGGAGGAATATCAAATCATCTTTTGGAAATTGATCTTAATGCCTTAATTTTAAAAATGACTAAAAATCCAACCTTTAAGGACACCAATTTTATTTGTGAATGAAGAATGTGTCATAAATAAATAAATATTCTTCCTTAAAATACCGGGCTCGTATTTGCACATCATTTAAATTCCCAATTTAGCCCAAAACTAAGCAAGGGGGAATTACTTTTGCACAGCAGTGTTTGATGTGAATGCAGAGTTCTATGAAGTGTTTTATTTTGGAATTTGGACTTATTATGGATGTAACATTTGGTTGAATCAGGTTGTATCCTAAAACTGAGAGGTGAGATTTGTGTCATAGTTAATGAAACCAAAAAGCACATTTTCCAGCACAAGGAGAAAGAAGATCAACTATTGAGACAGTTAGCCTACTCCAATTGAGGGCATAACAAAAATGCATGAGAGTTTGTCTTTGACTCCCGCAAAGTGTAGGCTACATCAGTTAACATAAATGTATTTTAGACATATGTGGCTAGCTTGCAGGCTGCTGCCCTGTATATGAACTTTCTCCATTGCAATCAGGGAGGAGTTCTAAATCTAGCGAGAAGCCCCTCTGAAGACTGAAACTGAGATCGAATCTAATTTCACGTTTCGAAGATGGCTGTGGAGCTCTACCTGGGGTGCGTTTCCCGATAACGATGGATAGACACTCTTACGAGGGTTTTCTACGATTCATCTTAAGATCGATCGTTAGGATTTGCCGACTGTTTCCCGAACATGCTCGTAGCGTGAACGCGCGTGCATTGATCTTACGATGCTCTTAAGGGAGCTGTCCACGAGAAAAGTTCTGAAATATCCCCTAATTTGAGTGATGGTGATGTCAGGTGACTGCACGTCACAGCTAAGCCTACCGTCTGAACTTCGGATCTATACATTAATTCACATCAATACGAGAATAGAAAACCTTTGACATCTGCATGTAAGCATTCCAAGTAGCCTAGGCCATATACCACACACAGGAATACATACTTTTTATTATTTAACATTAGATTGTTGCCCCGTTTTTATGTTTGTTAGATAGGATATGTAACATATTAGGCTTCGGCTAGCCTCCTACATCGTTCATGCCAGTTCTTTGCTAACCTACTTGTGAGAGCACGGTGTGCTGCCTGTGCAATAATGTTTTGAGGTGTCACGTTTGAATAAAGAGGTTGATAAGAAAATGAGGAAATGTATAGGCTTAAGTAACATAGCCTAGGCTTAGATTTTGACGCAGCACAGACTATAGCCACATATTCCTTTCTCTGTTTTTACATCATAAGCCTAATAAAACATAAAAAATAAAAGGCTACACAAAAAGATACAGTGGCGTTTTCTCCCGGACGCCAAGGGAAGCCATGCTTCCCCATTTCTTGCCCGACGAAAAAAAAAAAAAAAAATTGTGTGCTGCGCTGTCATATCTCCGGTCTCTCGTTTGATATTTTAAAATGAGTGAAACAGCGCCCCCGCGATAAATAGTAGTGAATGTGGTCAAAGTAGGTCATTACACACTCCTGCCGTCTCTAAGTGGCACCCAGCCGGAGTTGGAGTCCTTATCACTAAGCAACGTCAAACACAAATGAGTGATCAGCCAATCAAATTAGGTTTCGCCACGGCCAGTTTCAAACTGTCATTCGTCAGCACAGTACAGAGGGAAGCCAGCAGCCTTTTCTCTCCTCTGTGTCCCCTCACATAACGTATCGTATGTATTACATTGTAACTGCTACTGATTCCTAATAAAACATTTCCTGTCATCAATTTAATACGCCATATTGTTTCTTGTTGACTACTTTGATGTTCGTTAGCATTAGAAACTAAATGGAGGGTGGAGATTTAGAGTTTTTAGTCAAATCTAGTTTTACTAAACTTCCATTTCAACAACAGCTACAAATCAAATCTGATGGAAGACCAACGCCAAAACTTGATGTTCGTTCTGAAAGGGGCAAAGGTTTTAGAAGTTTTAATACGGACAATTATGCACGTACAGAATGGCTAACAGGTAGTGCTAAACTTCAACGTCTATTTTGCTGGCCATGTCTTCTTTTTGACAAGGACTCATGCTCGCTGAACAATCCTTGGGCCAGTACTGGATTCAATGACCTTACCAACCTGTGCCGGGCCATGGAAAGACATGGTAAATCAAAAAGTCACTTTGACTGTGCAGTCAAACTTAAATACTTTGGACGTGTCAGGATTGACGAGGCTTTGAACTTGGCAAGAAGCGTCAGCATTAGGAGGCATAACGAGCAGGTACAAAGCAACAGGGATGTTCTTAAAAGACTCATAATTGGATCTCTTTACCTTGCACGTCAAGAACAGGCTTTTAGGGGTCACAACGAGGCAGCTGGCAGCTCAAACAGGGGCAATTATGTGGAGTTGATTCATTCTTATGGGGAGTTTGACACAGTTGTGGAGGAACACTTGGAATCGGCATCGGTCTTTAGCGGCATGTCCAGTACCATACAAAATGACATAATTGAATCCATGGCCCATATCATCCAGCTAGAGACAGATGCAGACATACAGAAGTCGCGTTTCATTGCCGTAGAGGTAGATGACACATCAGACATTTCTAACAAGTGTCAACTCGCTGTGATAATAAGATATGTGGATGACAAGGGCATTGTGTGCGAGCGTTTTCTCGGGTTCTATGATGTGAGCTCCGACAGAGATGCCAAAGCTATAACCTCTGTTGTCATGAGAGCCATCGAGAACTACAGTCCAACAGACAAACTAATTTGTCAGACCTACGACGGGGCCAGCTGCATGAGCGGACGGCACGGTGGAGTGCAAGCGCTAGTTAAGGCACAGTGCCCCAATGCGCTCTTCATCCATTGCTACGCGCATAAACTTAATTTGGTTTTAGCACAAAGCACAAATAAAATTCAAGCAGCTAACAAGTTTTTTGGCAATGTCGATGCGTTCCACAACTTCTTTTCTCGCTCATGCAAGAGATCGGCATTACTGTGTGAGGTTGATCAGGCTTTGCGTATACCTGGGGGTTCCACTGTGAGGTGGAACTTCAAAAGCCGGGCAGTGCGTGCGATCCATGAAGGACGCAGGTCGCTCTGCATTGCTTTTGATAAGATGATGACAGAGCCTGGATGGGATAAAGAAACACTTTCTCAAGCAGAGTCCTTGCAGCAGAAGCTTAAGGATTTTAGCTTCACTTTCCTGCTCGAAGTTTTTCAAACCATCTTTGGCCTCACCGAACCCCTCTTTCAAGTGCTGCAAAGCAGGACGGCGGACATCAAAAAATGCCAGGATCGAGTCAAGAGCACTCTCAGCGCGCTCCAAGCCCTGAGAACAGATGAGGTGTTCAGTGGCATGTACAGCGAAGCAGTCCAGGCTGTGGGAGAGCCAGCATCCCGACGCAAGCGCCGTCGTTATGGCTGGGATGACCTGGAGCATGGTTTTACCCAGCACCAAGACGACGACGACGACGAGGAAACTGTTGTCTCTTTCCGACGTCTTTACTTCCAAGTAATTGACAGCATTGTTATGCACATGACCCAACGATTTGCTGATATGGAGCACCTCGGGTTTTTTCTGCTACTGGACCACAAGTCGTTTACGTCTTTTTGTAAGCCTGCCGCATTTCCTAGCAATGAGTTGGCCCAGCTGATCCAGACGTACCCATTCTTTGATGGCCAGAGATTGAGGAACGAGCTGCGCTCGCTGTACAACAACGAGCTTTTTCACAAGCCGCCAGCAGAGCTGTTGCAGCTTTTTATCGAAGATGACTTACAGAGCACACTCTCTGAAGTCTACAAGCTGCTTCAGCTCATGCTCACGATACCAGCCACAAGCACATCAGCCGAGCGCTCCTTCTCATGTCTAAAGAGAATAAAAACGTATCTGAGAAACACATGTGGACAGGACAGACTTGTCAACCTAGCCAAAATATCCATTGACTCTGCTGTCGTGGATGACCTGAAGGCCAGAGGGAAATTCTATGATGCTGTAATTGAACACTTCGCTAGGATGAAAGACAGGAGAATGGACTTTCTCTTCAAATAGAGTGGGTAGTAGGCTGATGCAAGGCTACGGCTTGGTGAATTTATGCAGTGATTGTGCTAAAAGTAAAAAGAAGCCCTATATAGCCTATTCTTATTCTATTCTTGTCATTCATTGGTATCGCCATGGGCCATGCATGGGCCGATATAGCTATTAAGCGGCCGATTGCGCTGTTTGGTGAGGGAGGCCGTGTGTGCGTGAGCGCACGCGTGTTTGACTGTGTGCGCATTCTGTAAATATTGTGTTTAGCCTAAATGTTCTGCTTTGGCAATATATATATAGGCCTATAGCCTATTTTTTCAATTCATATATAGATAGACCCTCAATCTGTTCCGCCGGTTGAAACGTTAAAAAAAAAAATCAAATAGCGTATCGGCTATAATGACTGTTGACAATACTTGTCTTTTAATAGGCCTAATAATATTAAAAAAATGTCGACGGCAAGTTACCATAAGCCCAATATTGTTTTCTGTGTCACCAGAAATACCTTATTGTTTGTCAGTGCAGTTAAAAGGTTATGTCATCCTAATAAAGCTCATATGAATTTTTTTTCGTGTACTTGGCTTCCTCGGAAATTTTCATTACGCCTCGCCACTGAAAAGATAATGGCAAACTTTTCTGGCGACGTCTCGTTTCCTAACTTGTTTGTAGGCTATTTTTGTCCGGTTTTGATAACATCATTATGTCCATTGAATGAATGCTATTTCGCATGCTAAAATCTGAATCATCACAAGTAAATACAATAAAGAATGGTAACGTAAGTTGGATCATTATAATCTTAGTTGTAATCCCCCTGCATATCCTGCTGGTGACTCCACTGAGGCATAGCGTTACGACGCTCTTAGTCAGTAACGAGCACTCTGGATCACTCGTAGATCTACGAGTGTTTTCACGATGCTCTTAAGCTACGATGGTTTCGGGAAACAGTCGGCAAATCTTAAGACGGTCGTAAGAGGGACTTTACGATCATCGTAGGCTTACGATGCTTTCGGGAAACGCACCCCTGGATCTTTTCTCGCAGCCAGCTCGATCAGTGTACATTTTCGCGAAGATAAACAATATAAAGTTTGACTTTAAAAAGATTACGCTCTTTGCAGGTGTAGGCTACGTGCATTATTTCAGCTTGCAAATATTGACAATAGCTTACTACGTTGCCGCTTCAATTTAAAACATGCATTTTGTAGAAGTAGGCTATTTCCAACACACTGACGGTCTGCATGTTTTTAATATTAGGAGATCAGTATGGAGAGGAATTTGGGAGAGTCAACGTGATGAGGAAAGTCCCTGCCCTGCGCGATGGAGACTTTTGCTTGGGTGAAAGGTAGGCAAATAATAACATCAGCGATGCATTTGTCGTGATATGTGGTGTAGTCCTGTTCACATACATTTCCACGTACAGCCTCTTTGAGCGAGCTGCTGTCTGGCTTGTGAGCGCTCTACCATTAAGCCCATACAGATCCGGTGAAATACGGTTAACTAAGTTTTCCCCATTCTGCAGCATTGCAATCATGACGTACTTGTCAGAAAAGTTCCGAACTCCAGACCACTGGTATCCCGCCGACATACAGAAACGTGCGCGTGTGAATGAGTATCTCTCTTGGCAACATACAGCTGTCCGGATGCACGGGTCCCGGGTGTTTTGGCTCCGAGTAAGTAGCCCTAGCCAATATAAGTGTCTCTGGCCTTGCACACACACAGTTCCAGAGACATTTCGTTGTTCATAACGTTGCAGACCTCATAAGGGTGTCCATGTTGTTCTACTAAGCCTTTTGAATGTATTTTGTTGACCGTGCGTAAAACGCAACTGCTCTCTCAAAAATAACACTTTCAAAACAGATGTTCATGTTTATGATCCTTGCTTATGTCCTTTGTCTTTAGCTCATGATTCCCAAAATGTTAGGGGAGGAGGTACCTAAAGATAGGATGGCTGCAGCTTTGGAAGATCTTGATGTGTCTCTTCAACTCATTGAGGAGAAATTCCTGCAAGACAGACCTTTCATAGCTGGAGATGACATCTCCCTGGCTGATCTGGTTGCCATCGTGGAGATCATGCAGGTATGAGTCAGGAGAGTAAGCCGTTCTAAACGTAGTCATTTCTGTCTCTTTCATCAAACAGTATTCTCTTAACATCAAGTGCTCACATCACAATCAAAAAGCCTACAGCCATTTGAAAACATAGCTTGATTATTGAATGAAAATAACTTGATTTCATCTCCTTAATTTGAGCATTTAAGTCTTTGTCAAAAAAGGTTGGGAACCACTGCCTTAGACCATCAGAGAGAGAATAAAGAAAAGTTTACCTTGTAAAAGATTGTCCAATGGCTCCACACAAATCCCTCTAATAGGCTACCTGGTAACACTCCCTTGTGTATCCTGCTATATCAATACAAACGTATGTTAGCGATGTTGCGCTGGCCTATATGATATGCTATATCAATACAAACGTGTTTATGTTAGCGATGTGATGTTGCGCTGGCCTATGATATGCTATATTAATACGTGTTTATGTTAGCGATGTGATGTTGCGCTGGCCTATATGATATGCTATATTAATACGTGTTTATGTTAGCGATGTGATGTTGCGTGTGCTCTTCCGCTGCAGCCGCTGGGCTCCGGTCTGGACGTGTTTGAGACGAGGCCCGTGCTGAGTGGCTGGCGGGACCGTGTGCGAGCGGCGATCGGTCCAGAGCTGTTCGATGAGGCGCATCAGGTCATCCTCGGGGCGCAGGAGATGGCCAACAGCATGGACACCAGCGCACTGCTGCCCTTTAAGCCCAAGATCCTCCGACTCTTCTTGTGAATCAGCAAGATCCTCCGACTCTTCTTGTGAATCAGCAAGATCCTCCGACTCTTCTTGTGAATCAGCACACTGCAGCCTTTAGGCCCAAGATCCTCCGACTCTTGTGAAACAGGATGTTGTTGTGGCCTATTGTTCTATGTACCCAGCACAATAATAACTATGAGTTTATTCATGTAGCCTAGTTTTGATATAAACTGCATTATATAGTATATACTGTAGTGTTTATTCACATAGTTTTGATATAAACTGGACAGCATGGAAATGGCAGTAGTCTGACATCTGACTGCTGTGAAGCTGCTTTGTTCACACATTATGACATTATCACATTAATAGTTAATGGCCCATGTGTTTGTGTCAGTTCACACATTAACACAATGATAATGGCCTGTGTTTGAGTCCACATGTAATACTCCTAATGTACTCCAAATGTAATTATGTAACACTGTGTAGCCAGTGTAGGCTACATTTAAAAAACTGAAATGCATAATAAACCTGATCCATCAAAGCAACAAAAACATCCACAGAGAGACAGACACGGAATATCGAAGTTCACTCGTATCGTTCTCTTTACAAAAAATCATAGCATTAGTGTCATAGCAAAAGTAAACTGTCTTCCCAACCCAAGGCCCTTTCTGAGAGTGCGCAACCTAATCGACTAGCCCCGCCCGCGCAGCTGACAGCAGGCAAAACTTCCTCGGTTTAGCATATTGAATGTCATCAGATTTTGAATGGACCTTGGGCACTGTAGCCTACTCAGCGGCCTATGAAATCCAGTAAAAACGGTTTCACTTATTGCTTTTAGAGCTGAGAATTACTGGTGATAAAACATTTAGTTAGCCCGACTATGTCCACTCATGTGACAAACGCAATAAACCCATGTGGTGAAGAGGTTGATGACGCTCTTTCTCGAAGTAATTGTCCAATCTCGGATATAGTTTCATCAAGCCGTATTCCAACGACACGAACAACACAGGCAACCTCACGATCCCTCTGCATTAAAATATGCCAAAGTAACACGCTGGTTTAAAGAGAGAACACATCGAATTCGGGTTAGTGCACTCGTGATTGGATGTACAACCGCGAAAGGGAAAGTGACACAGCACTGGAAACTTCACGTTTGGATGATTGAAGATAGAAGTTGGAAAAATGACTCTTGCTGAAGACAACAATTGTTGCGTATCAATCTGTCAGTGTTTTTTTGATTATTCGACAGCGAAAATATTGGTAATACGAAGTAAGAAAGTCGGAGCAATTAATCGCCTTATCCAGGCTTTAGTATTTGCCTACATAATCGGGTGAGTTCCTCCCTACAAATCTACACACAATAGGCTTTTTCAATATCAAAATGATAAACAGTTATTTAACTCGGACACAATCACAATCTAACTTGGAAGGTGTGCCTTGAAACCGGACAGCTTTTCACTTACCACCTGTTTTACGCACAGGT
Source organism: Sardina pilchardus (assembly GCF_963854185.1). NCBI lineage: Eukaryota > Metazoa > Chordata > Actinopteri > Clupeiformes > Clupeidae > Sardina > Sardina pilchardus. Next base: position 181,576 of record NC_085016.1, read on the forward strand.
ATGTCTGCGTATTGAAGAAGGGTTACCAAGATACAGACTCCATTCTCAGTTCAGTCACCACGAAGGTAAAGGGAATTGCTCTGACAAACACGTCTGACCTTGGCCTCCGGGTTTGGGACGTTGCGGACTACATAATTCCGCCACAGGTACCAAGATATAAGGAAGATGAGGTATTAGCTAATCAACACCACAAGATTCGCCACATCCTTCACTCTGAACTTCAGATGGTCACTTTAGATCTGAAAATCTATCTGTGGGTCTACTCACATGCATGTCACCTGTGGGCTCTTTCTGGTGTTGAGTTCCTAATGCACCTTCATTGGAAGTTTATTTGAATCAATGTTTTCATGAGCTTTTTCCTACTCAACATTCTGCTGGTTGAAATGCAACACAACAGCTGATTTCAGGTTTTTTTTCTCAGGAGGAGAGCTCATTCTTTGTGCTGACGAACCTGATTGTGACCCAGAACCAAACCCAGACCCAGTGTGCAGAGGTACTGTTAACATTATGGCCGAGGTACTGTTGCCAGTATGAGGTGACCGTTGTAGTAAAACATTGCCATTATGAAGTGGCCGCTGTAGTAAAACATTGTCCAACTAGCTTGATTGGCATGTAATGGCATGAGTCCAAAGTACAGCAGGGAATTCAATATCATAACTCTTGGAATGGTCACATGGTTTATTAAGAGAAACAAAAGCAATAGTTGAAAGATGGAGGCCAGTCACCAGTCATGTGCTGCTTGCAGTGGACAACCATTCTCTGCGTAACAGTGGACAACCATTCTCTGCATAGCAGGCCAATTAAAGCTCTTTCTCAGACAGGGAGAACGATTCACAGCGATGAATAGCATTGACTTTAAATTAACTTTTTGATGTGTATGCATTTAGTCGCTTGAGTTTTAAAGATTGACATATAGTTTCTGTATGCATTTATTCGCTTGAGTTTTGAAGATCATTGGCGTATAGTTTGTGTGCAGCTGAGGTGGCTCCTCTGTCCTCTCAGATCCCAAGCGTTGCGTCTGTCTGCTCCTCGGACAAAGACTGCAAAGCTGGATTTAGAGGTCCGCGAAGCAATGGTAAGTGATCAGTCCATTTTCATTTATGGCAGAATATTATGAATGAGCTTTTATTGTATTCTGGTATATGGTAACCTATAAAGAGTCATTTGTTTTGGATCCTTCATTTTGTGTAGGTGTGCAGACAGGTAAATGTGTGAACTTCAATCACACAGTTAAAACATGTGAGGTTTTCGCCTGGTGCCCCTTGGAAAGAGACAATGAACCACCCAGGTAAGTCTGTTTGTGTGATCAAGGGTATGCAATGCATTGTGGGGGACGGATCAGTTCAGGTTAATTCTTTTATTTAGTCAGACGTGGAGGGGAAGTGAGAAGTTCGTTGTGGTTGTGTTGATATCATGTTTTAAACCTGATGGCTGTATTTTCATGTGGTTGTGTTGATCATTTTTAAACCTACAGTGTAATATAAGTAATAAGTAATATAAGTAATAAGTAATGTAATGGCTGTATTTTCATGTGGTTGTGTTGATCATGTTTTATACAGTGTAATGTAATGGCTGTATTTTCATGTGGTTGTGTTGATCATGTTTTAAACCTTCAGTAATAGTAATATAAGTAATAAGTTATATAAGTAATAAGTAATGTAATGGCTGTATTGTCATGTTGCTCTAGTCCTCCAATGTTGGCAGATGCAGAGAACTTCACAGTGCTGGTGAAGAATAACATCCGATTTCCAAAGTTCACATTTAACAAGTACGTAATTTAACCAACTCTATGGGTTTAGAGTGTGCTTCAACAAGTGAAGCTTGTTTAACATGGATGGAGCTAGGGGAAATAAATCTTCCTCTAAGTGACTTTACCTGCTCCAGAACCGGAAGGATATGATATGATATGATGAGTGTTTCTGGGGAGGATATGATATGATTGAGTGTTTCTGGGGAGGATGACATATTCACTGCTTTAGCTCTTGAAAATGACCTCGCTAAACCAGCCCACCTGATATGTCAGTAATCTGATGGTACACCTAGACAAAATGGCCTCAACATTTGGTTCAGTAAATAAATGTTTCAATGTTTTCTATTTATGGAATCTGAAGTGATAATTGAACTGCAGACTTGTTTACACAGCATTAAGCATGTGATAAACAATACATCATGTTGTCTTTGTGATTGCAGAAGGAACATCCTTCCACATATAAATAGCTCCTACCTGCAGCACTGCATCTTTAACCGCACTACCGACCCAGAATGCCCGATCTTCAGGCTCAAAGACATCGTGAAGGAGGCAGACGAGGACTTCCAGACCATGGCCATTCATGTATGAATTCAGGCATTTTCAACAGGGTAGAGGAGACTTTGTGACAATAGGAGTGCCTTTGAATGGGAAGTCAGTGCCCTGTTCGTCTTTCATGTCAAATGTGATTCCTACCTAAAAGAGATGTGTTATAGTATAGTATAGTATACTTTTTTCGTCCCATGAGGGAAATTTGGTCTCTGCATTTATCCCAATTTGTGAATTAGTGAACACACACTCAGCACACAGGGAACACACAGTGAGGTGAAGCACACACTAACCCAGAGCAGTGAGCTGCCTGCCAACCAGCGGCGCTCGGGAAGCAGTGAGGGGTTAGGAGCCTTGCTCAAGGGCACTTTCACCGCGTTGTCCCAAACTGGCTGTGATGTCCTGGTTAAAGGGATATTCCGCCATTTTTGGAAATACGCTCATTTTCCACCTCCCCTCGAGCAAAACAATCGATATTTACCTTGCTCCCGTTCACCCAGCCATTCTGTGAGTGGCGACACAACTTTTAGCTTCAGCCTAGCATAGATCATTGAATCGGATTAGACCAGGGGTAGGCAACCTATGGCACGGGTACCACTGCTGGCACGCCGAGGCATAGTCACTGGCACGCGCCACCAGCATCAGCAAAAAAAAAAAAATCTTCCAATCCCTCTTGTCAGTGTTCGGCTCAACATACCTGTGTGAGCAGGTATTTTCGCATATGAAAAGTGTGCTCAGCCCTATCGGCAGCCGTTTGACCACGGACAATTCCGAGTCGTGTTTACAATTAAAAGTGACAAACTAAGAAGCCCAGATAAAATTTGATGATAGTGGCACACTCTTTGACTAGAAATTTTGAAGTTGGCACTGGATGTCTCAAAGGTTGCCGACCCCTGGATTAGACCATTAGATTCTCGCCTGCTAGCTTCATGTTTAAAAGTGACTAAGATTTCTGGTAATTTTCCAAAATAAAACGTGTCTCCTCTCAAGTTAGAAAGTGCAATAAGACCAACTGAAAATGAAACCTGGCGTTTTTCTAGGCTGATTTGACATGGAACTACACCCTCATCTGGCGTAATAATTAAGGCAACTTGCAAACGTACCATAGGCGCAGTGATATCGTACGCAGCATCTGAAAATAGTCCCCATAGACAACAAGCAGTAGTAGTGCCAGTAGTTTGCAAGTTGCCTTGATTATTACGCCAGATGAGAGTGTAGTTCCATGTCAAATCAGCCTGGCTGGATGAACGGGAGCAAGGTAAATATCGATTGTTTTGCTCAAGGGGAGGTGGAAAATGAGCGTATTTCCAAAAATGGCGGAATATCCCTTTAAGTGCGCTCACTCTGTGCAGGGCGGGGTGATGGGGGTGCAGATCAGATGGGACTGCAATCTGGACATGCCCTACAGCTGGTGTGTGCCACGCTACACCTTCCGCCGGCTCGACAACAAGGACCCAGAAAACACCGTTTCCCCGGGATACAATTTCAGGTGTGGGACTGTGGGGTTTATAGTTTGTTAATTTCAGGTGTGGGGTTTATAGTTTGTTAATTTCAGGTGTTTATAGTTTGCCAATTCAATAACTATGTCACCAGAATGTTCCATCCAACCAAGCTGTTGCTATTCTCATAGGTTTGCCAAGTATTATAAAGATAGTGACAATAAGGAAACCAGAACCTTAATCAAGGGATATGGAATTCGCTTTGACGTTATGGTATTTGGACAGGTAAAAGCATTTTACTTAAGCATCACTTAAAGGGGTGATTTTGGACATGTTCTATAGACTCCATTTAATCTCATTTTATTCCAGGCTGGCAAATTTAACATCGTTCCAACACTGCTCAACATAGGGGCTGGGTTGGCCCTCCTCGGCTTGGTAAGTGGTATGTGTGTGTGTGTGTGTGAGTGTGTGAGTGAGAGAGATTCCTTCAGTAATACAAAGGGAAGAAGCTTCTGAACAGGTGAAACTGGATGACAAGGGCACCAGCTTAAGGGGTCGCTTTTTGTGAAAAGTCAGGAGAGGTGTTTGTTGAATTGACCCAGACACATGCACACGTTGAGTTGACCCAGACACATGTTGAATTGACCCAGACACATGTTGAATTGACCCAGACACATGCACACGTTGAATTGACCCAGACACATGCACATGTTGAATTGACCCAGACACATGCACAATGCGCACTGCACACAACCCAAAATAATACACAATGTTGAATCCCAAATTGAGTCCACCTCTCTCCATTTCCATCTTAGCACAGAGCGGTTTGTGTCGCCTGCAGGGGGCAGCATTGACCACTGATTCAGTGTGAACTATGTATATAGGCCTATATATATATATAGTATGAACCATAGATATATATTCAGTGTGACACACACACACACACACACACACACACACACACACACACACAGTGCCTTAATGCCAAAAATGTTCCTGGCAGAGATGGTGATTGGTTGGTTTCTGTGAGTTTGATTTCATCTGTTCTTTACTGCAGGTCACGCTTATTTGTGACTGGATCGTCTTGACCTTTATGACCAAGAGGCATCATTACCGAGAGCAGAAGTACACGTATGTGGACGACTTTGGGCTGGTGAGTGTGTTGCTTTGTAATGAACATAATTAAATGGATGCTCAGTTAAACAGTGATTTGATGGTCATTTTATCTGTTTAACATATTTTTACAAACCCTTCATCTGTGTATACAAATTCCCTTCACAGCTTCCTGAAGAATAAGTGTGTCCAATGGAACAGATTCCTTCATTAATGCCCACTGTCAATACCTCACAGTTTCAAATATTAAATTGGTATTAAATATGTTTTCTTGGTGTGTTTTTTTTTCTGATTTGGTGAAGTAAGCTCATTTCCTCTTGAATTTCAAGAGATCAGTAAAGATCAATAAAGTATCTAGCTATCTCTTTGAGAGGTTAAATGGCTCTATGTCCACAACACAAAATAATACACAATGTTGAATCCCAAATTGAGTCCACCTCTCTCCATTTCCATCTTAGCACAGAGCGGTTTGTGTCGCCTGCAGGGGGCAGCATTGACCACTGATTCAGTGTGAACTATATGTTGATGAGGTGGTTTATTGTCTTGATACCGAAAAGTGAAGATTTCAATCTCAAGACTTTACTATTAGTCCCTAATTAATAGATTCTGACTACATGGACAGGTAAGTCTTGACATTAGGCGCATCTAGGAGCTTTTCACAAAGAACACAAGAAGTTTTTACATGAAAAACACACAAAAACAGGTAAGTTATCAATGAGAATTGTAATGAGATTATTATCATTGGGTTACTACAACTTATATCTCTAGACATCTGAACAACACAAAATGGTTAACCACTGACTGTTGCTTTAAACATACAATATCTTTGTTCACAATTTCTGTTGGTAGTTATACTGTACATCACATGCTCCTGTAAAAGTATATACGCACGCTTTGGGTAGGCTACTTTTATTTCATAGTGTATGGTTTAGGCTTCAGCCGGCATGGCAGGTGTATTTTACGTTAACGGAAACGCGCCTGTATCTCCAGAGGCAGCTGCACCTCCGTGGGAGGGCCTCAGAGAAGAAGAAACCGTTCAGCAGCTAATCCTGGCGCTATCACTCGTGAGTGCTATTGCATCACACAGCTCTCCAGAATGTTATTGAACTGAATGGGCCAAACCACCATCAGGAGGTCCAATATGTCTATATGGCCACATAGTTTAGTTAAAAAAAAAAAACCTCCAAAACATTTTCCAGAAAGTCTGGCTATACATGATCCCATGCCTAGTGCTAATATCTCTTTTGGATTACTGGAGTAAATTCTCAAGGGTTGACATGATCCCATGCCTATGATAATATCTCTTTTGGATTACTTGAGTAAATTCTCAAGGGTTGCCGTTCACAGCAAGTGTGTTCTTCAGCATTCCTCAGACGGCATGTGATGTCACTTGCAGCCTAACATGCCTGACCGGTCTGGTGTGGAACTTCCTGTGTGACCCCCCCGACCGCAGGAACTTCCTGTGTGACCCCCCCGACCGCAGGAACTTCCTGTGTGACCCCCCCGACGGGCTCCAGGTCCATTTGGACTCAGAGGAGATGTACCCAGTCGCTCTGGTGATGCTACAAGAAGATGAACTACTGAGCCAGATGCGTTTTGCGCTGGTCCCAAAACAGTTACTGTCTACTTAATATTAGATAGATAGATACTTTATTGATCCCCAAGGGGAAATTCAAGAAATGTATAATATTATATATAATATTATTGTAGTTCTTTGCTAGAGTTCCACCAGTTTTCTCTTTAGACTTAAGACAATTTGTATTACAGACACATTAAAACACAATGGTACAGGTACACACACACACACCCCACACTCATATGGCATGAGCCAACACACACACACACACACACACACACACACACACACACACTGGTCCAAACATCTATAGCACATACTGTATCTATATGTAGAGCTGCATGCTAGTGTATTTATATCTGATTTCACATTAATTTGACATCTAAGTTCAAACCTATTTGGGAGAGCAACAATTTCAGCTTTTGTGTCCAGTATAAAGGAGGACCGATTCTGGAGGAATTATTTCTACCGAGTCTCCTTGATCAAGCAGTCAGCTCAGCTAAAGTCACTGGCAGCAAAGGAACAAGCCGTGCACAAGAAAGAGAGTGAAACAGATGTGATTCGTACAGAAAATGTACATCTTGAAGGTAATTTTGTTCGCAGCCTTTTGCTTTACAAGTCAAGCAGTAGATTTGCTGTGTCCAATGTGTAAACCATTTCACTAAACCGTTCTCTCTGGTGTAGACAGGAAGTCTGTCCATCCTCCCATTACAACCCTGAAGACAAATGAGGTACATTACTCTTCCATTTATATCTTTAAAAGGCTTTGTTGTAATTTTTGTCTTTAATGTTGATTACATCTGTTAGACAAAAACTGCTACATCTAGCAGCAGAGCCTTGAGCTGAGTTAAGGTACAGTGGGCTGAATTCTCCTGTGTGTGTAAGGCTGTGTAAGTCAAAAAAAGCATGTAACTAAAGGCGCCTTTGTGAAGCCTATGTGAATTCTCCTCTCCAAACCCTGATCTAAACACCTCAAGCGCGTCTTGACTCTTCATAAACAGAACTCAAAGCAAAAGTGGAATTTGTTATTAGTCAGTTCTTTGTTAGGCTATGTGATGACACACAATTTTACTGTAGGCCGTTCTCTATTCAGTTCACCATGCTTATGTTTTCAAAATCAAAGACTGGTTTGTGTTCTCTCTGGATTTAAATGGCATTCAGAAGAAAGTCAATGAGAAAGTCAATTTTTTCATATCAACCTAAATGAACAAGGTGGTGGATCAGTCTGGTTCTATTTTAAATCATGCCTCTTTCATAAGGCCGCCTTGATTTCAAACTTGCACACTCTGGGTGTGACAGAAGAGGGAATGGGAGAATACGCGTAACTGAAGCACTTAAAAAGGGGCTTACGCACGGTTTACGCACACATGGAAGAACTCGCCCCAGTATGATTAAAGGAATAGTTTAGTTAAAGAAACTATTCCTTTAAGGTATGTGGTATTTTGAATACCCTGAGTCATTAATAACTGAGTCAGTTATTGCTTTGTATCAGGTTCAGGTGGAATACCATGTGTACGCCAGCCAGGAGTGTCAGAGATTGTGAGTGATGCATTTGACACCTGCAGTTTTAATCCAGATGGCCTTCGCAAGGAGATGAGGCTGGCACTAGAGTCAGATGAGGAGATGAGGCTGGCACTAGAGTGAGAAGGAGGAAGGTGGGTTTGCAAGGATGCAAAGTTGACTGGCAATTACACCCAGAGTTTTTTTTTTTGTTCACTAAATTGGGACTTACATATGTGCCGTTATTCAGATTAAACTTCAGTGGGGAACAAGAACGTTGAGGAGCCTCTTCAAGCTGGCAGTTCACATCCACAGAGACCCCAACCAGCCTGCAGGCAGCTCACATCCACAGAGACCCCAACCAGCCTGCAGGCAGTTCACATCCACAGAGACCCCAATCAGATGGACCAGACCGACACGACTACCCACCGGGCCATCGCCACGGTGACAAATCACTTGTAGTCCAACTTCCATGTTCACAGCTTCCTACTTTGTTTGAGGGACCAAAATGACATTCAGGGCAGAGTGAGATATCTCATGTGAGATGTATCATGTGAGGATATTCATTTGTAATTACTTAAAGGTCCCAGAGAATGGAAATAATTTTTTTCTTGGTTTTCATGAATTATGAGAGGTTGTGCATAAACAAAGATCTATCATGAACATGAGGCATGGTTGTGCCCTCCTTCATATGGAAATCTTGAACTTAGAAATAGACACTAAAAAACAGGCGATTCAGCAAAACTGCTTGCTTGTGATGTCAGACCTCGCAAAGCCATTGAAGTTCAATTGGGGTTGCCAAAGAGGGCGCCATTTAGTCAAACAGACCATTTCAATACCCAGCCTAAATATATGGTTTTAATTAGTCTTGTAAAATTGCAATTGAGTTTATTTTTTTAAATCAAAGTTGAATATATACTATTTTAACATCAGAGAACACAGTGCATTACTCAATTCATCCATTCTCTGGGACCTTTCACAAACATCCTGATTTCAATATCTGTAGCCTGCCGGTGCATGTAAAATTGGAACTATAAAATTGCCTTCTGTTTTCCAGACCTGTATGAAAATCTGTGAAAGTCTTTAAAAAGAGCTATGCACACAAAAATGCAAACAATATCAACTGTCAAATCCCAACAAATACTTACACTTATTTTACAATACGATACAATACAAAACCTTGGCCTTTTTTCAGAGAAGGACACAGGCCTTCAACGTGATTGTGTTTGACAGAACAGTTTATAAATGATATATTTTGGTGAACATGCAGCAAATACTTGACTTTCTAATCCCTCTCTGGTCAAGATGGTTATGTTGAGATTTTAAGGAAAAAGTTACAGTAGCAAGAGGCATGTCCATGCAGACAATACTATAGAATTACTTGTGGAATTCTTGAAGCTAAATCTTGCAGTTGTACTTATGATGGCCGTGGTCCTGGCTTCTTTTGGTTTTTGTTCTAACTTCTGATTTGGTTGTAAAATATGCCGAGTTGAATTTGTTGCATATTCTTTTTTTTATATACCTTCCTTTCATTGTCCTCATAGTGAGATTCTGAAGTGTCCATTTTAATAATAAAAAAAGTGATGCAAACATTACTAGATAGGCTATTCATTTATTTCTCTAAAGACACTCTTTCACACAAACATATGGGCACTTTTGGATAGATACAGACGGTTAGAAGGTTGCCGCCCATATATCTATGGTTGCCGCCCCCTCTGTGGGGGAAAACATGCTAACATCGCACAGTGAAAGTGAATGGGCGAACTCGCTAACAGTTACACTTTATATATTCGTTTTACTTTCAAATGCAGCTCTGCTTGTTTCTGAACACAATGATGTGAAGGAATTGTGTTTACCTAACTGTCCAGTGTATGCTAACAACTTAACTCACTCTCAGTTTCCCAATTTTGATGACAAGCTTCGCTGGAAGCTAATATTCGATGGTAGCTTCATTAGGCTGCTAACTAGCTAACTTTAATATCATCAGTTTAACATAACCAACGTACACATTACGTATTAAAACTATTCCCACGGACATTGTAGGAAATGTACATTAATGTGAGAATACATTTAGATGCAACTTATGTGTATGTGGTGTTATGCCATAAGACTTAGCTTGCTATACCGAGCTACTCAGTCCGGCCATTGACACCAGTTCTACAATGGGTGTACTCGAGACAGTTCTGGCTATTTAACTGGAATTAGCAAAATGAGGGAACTTAATGTTACTCTTAACCTCGGTGATACAGAGATAACTATCAGTCCAAACGTGGTTTAGCCGTTTATTGATCTTTGTTAAAATATTTAATCTTTTTAAAGGTGTTTTCTGTACTCACACCGTCCACCTCCATTAGATTGCATGCAGTGGAAACGAATGTTTTCCCCCACGGGGATGTTTCAGCCATGGTAACCACGGTAACTGGGGGCGGGAACCATGAGTATGACGAGATGCCGTCTGTATGTATGTTAGTGGGCAGTAACAGGTGTGCCATGGAGGTGGAAACAAAAGCTGTTTTTCCACTGAGATGGTGGATCACTGGAGACAAGCTGGCTCAAGGGCTAGAAAATATTGTGTCGCGTTTATTTGTATAATGAAAGTTTGTATCCAGTTTGTATATCCATGTGTTTTTACATCTGTCTCCTTACCTATCGTCCTGGTAACTACTGTGTAATGAGCTATTTGATGTCTAACACCAGTATATCGGAGGTGCCTATTGTTGAGTTTTAGGCACCTACCTACTGCTGACACTCCAGACTAGATTTGTTGACATTAATAACTGCTATGATATACAGTGGGTATAGTAAGTATTCACACCCATGCTAAAGTTGACTAAAAAGAGGAATATGAAATCATATTTTGAGAATTGATTGTAATGCCTTAATTCAAAAAATGAGTAAAAATCAAACCGCTAAGGACACTAATTTTCTTTGTGATTGAAGAATGTATCGTAAATAGATAAATGTTCTTCCTTAAATACAGGTTGCATAAGTATTCAACCCCTATGTTAAATTCCCATAGAAGCAGGAGGATTTTTTTATATGTTTTTATTTTTAAAGGCCAGCTATTTCATGGATCCAGGATATTATGCATCCTGATAAAGTTTCCTTGGTCTTTGGAATTAAAATAGCCCCACATCATCACATACCCTTCACCATAGATAGAGATTGGCATGGTGCTTTTTACAGCTAGCCTATTAGCCTGTTTGATTTGCATTGAGCTCAATGAGCATCAAACAGGCTAATTGGCTAACTGTAAAAAGCACCATGCCAATCTCTAGCTATGGTGAAGGGTATGTGATGATGTGGGGCTATTTTAATTCCAAAGGCCAAGGGAACTTTATCAGGATGCATAATATCCTGGATCCATGAAATAGCTGGCCTTTAAAAATAAAAACATATAAAAAATCCTCCTGCTCCTATGGGAATTTAACATAGGGGTTGAATACTTATGCAACCTGTATTTAAGGAAGAACATTTATCTATTTACGATCCATTCTTCAATCACAAAGAAAATTAGTGTCCTTAGCGGTTTGATTTTTACTCATTTTTTGAATTAAGGCATTACAATCAATACTCAAAAGATGATTTTATATTCCTCTTTTTAGTCAACTTTAGCATGGGTGTGAATACTTACTATACCCACTGTATTGCTACTTCCTGTCCTAAGTAAGGTCCCTGTTTTAATGTTAACTGATGGTCAAATCAACAAGAACTTCATAATTGTTTGCACCTCCAAGTAAGTGGTCTATGACGTAAGCATGTGTGAAAGAATATGTACTTAAAAACAAATGTTGCCAACACTGGTTCTTCAGAACAGCAAAAAAAAACTTTCATTGTATTTCAAAGAATCCTCAAGACCTTATCAAGAACCATTCAAGAAAAGGCAAACAAGTATGAAAATCTTTCTGAAGAACCATTTCCAATGTGGAAAACCCTTCATTTGATGTAAAGGTTCAACACCAAGTAGGCTAGTGGTTTATCTGTGTAACAATAAAGTGAAAATAAATCACCTTTATTTTTTAGAGTGTGGGCTCAGTGAACACAATCAGATTGTTAGGAAGACTGTTCAGAGGCCACGGTGACCCTCTCTTAAACCTCGCCAAATACTGAAAGAAGTTACTTTTTTTTTTTTATCCGAAGGTGGGTTTTTCATGTCAGAGTTCAAGCATGGACTATTTATCAAATTATAAAGTGAAAACTACAGCATTTTCGTGATAGGCCTGATTTAGGGGGCCCTTCCAACAGGCTCCCGGTTGTTTTACTTGTTCAGTATTTCGTCACAATATGGCGACCTACTCAGATACCAGGGTCGATTTAAACACTGAAAACATTCAGGTAGGTTTTCGCATTGCATAGTTGCGGTTACTTACCATGCGTTCAGGCTATCTTGACAGTATTTCGTTATTTTCCCCAGTAACGCCTGTCTTCTTCATGCGTTAAGTATTATTTTGCATGAGCTTTGTGAACATTATTTTCGACGGAAGTAGAGGTTATTAGCATCAAGCTAACATTAGGTTATAGTTAGCCATCACTAGCTTACAGACACACAGCCTTTGGACTTGGCTTCACATCGGATATAATAATTTGGTAATGTGACGTTGTTTATCGTTCTAACCTGTTTTACACCACCGTATCGGTAAAACGCTAAATGTTAAATACAAGCCGATATGGTTGTTGGTGTTTTGTGGTGAATACAACACAAGATTCAGACACTAGGCTATGTTTCCTATTTCAGATGTCTTGTGCGGAAAGTTGTCGTTAGCAAGCTAACGTTAGTTAGCATTAGCTATCCGCTTAAAATAACCCAATAAGCTTGCAAGTGGACCGCATACTTGAGCCTGGACAAAAGTCCTTCAAATAGCGCTAACAATCGCTATAACAATTGCTGTTGCTCCTTTCGGTGCTGTTTCTACTAATGTTATCCAGACTACCAGGTCAGCGAAAGAGGCATTTGTTATTCGACCTGTTAAGATATGGCAATGGTCACACATGGAATGATTGTCAGCAACCTGTTACAGCAACGTTAATACGAGTGTTTTGTCATTCCTCACACTTAGCAGATTTTGATGACTTGCTACAAATTATGTAATAAACTTTCCTTGCGGTTATTTCAGCTAGTGCCATTTCAGGCGAGATAGGCAACTTTACGCTCAAGTACGTGTTGTTACTGTATTTGGGGGACGTTATTTAGGCCTAACAGATATGGTTGTTTTGTTTTAGCGGGGTTTACTTGTGCCGATTATTGAACGTGTACAATGATTTGATTTGTATTGGTTCGCCAGGCAGGTAGATTGACCATCTCGCCCGTGTCTAGTCTCGGTGCCGCGGTGTTTTTTGTGTGCTGTGGAACACGTGGTAATCCTCTCGAGCGCCTTAAAGGATTCATCGCTTGATTAACACATTTGTACTCTGAGCAGGCGTTGTACTGAACTGTAGAACTTCAACACATTTTATTGCGCAGAGCGTATAATTCACACATCAGGTTAGCTCTGTCTAAAAGAGTCCGCCTAAAACTCTGCGCCCTAAAAGAGTCCGCCTAAAACTCTGGAGTTAACAACATGTAACATGTGCACTGCTGTTCGCCTAAAACACCGTGGAGTTAACATGTGCACGAAGAGCCACTAAAGCACTGTAGAGAGTTTTTAACATGTTCATTGTTGTTAGCCTTAAACACTGTAGAGTTGTTAACATGTGAAGAGCCACACTAAAACACTGTAGAGTTATTAACATGTGCACTGGTGTTAGCCTTTAACACAGTAGAGTTATTAACATGTTCATTGTTGTTAGCCTTAAACACTGTAGAGTTGTTAACATGTGAAGAGCCACACTAAAACACTGTAGAGTTATTAACATGTGCACTGGTGTTAGCCTTTAACACAGTAGAGTTATTAACATGTTCATTGTTGTTAGCCTTAAACACTGTAGAGTTGTTAACATGTGAAGAGCCACACTAAAACACTGTAGAGTTATTATGCATTGTTGTTAGCCTTAAACACAGTAGAGTTATTAACATGTGCACTGGTGTTAGCCTTAAACACTGTAGAGTTATTAACATGTGCACTGGTGTTAGCCTTAAACACTGTAGAGTTATTAACATGTGCACTGGTGTTAGCCTTAAACACTGTAGAGTTGTTAACATGTGAAGAGCCACACTAAAACACTGTAGAGTTATTATGCATTGTTGTTAGCCTTAAACACAGTAGAGTTATTAACATGTGCACTGGTGTTAGCCTTAAACACTGTAGAGTTATTAACATGTGCACTGGTGTTAGCCTTAAACACTGTAGAGTTATTAACATGTGGACTGTTGTTAGCCTTTAACATTGTGGAGTTATTAACATGTGCACTGGTGTTAGCCTTTAACATTGTGGAGTTATTAACATGTGCACTGGTGTTAGCCTTAAACACTGTAGAGTTATTAACATGTGCACTGGTGTTAGCCTTTAACATTGTGGAGTTATTAACATGTGCACTGTTGTTCCGTTCAGTTTTGCGGTGGAATGATGGAGGCGAGTGGTATCGACGTGGGTTCTGCGCGCGGACTAGTCGAAGGTAGCAGCTCCCCACCGGACTCGGGTACCCCACGCGCCGACAACCTGGCGGATTTCGGTGACATGATGAGCGGCTGCTGCATACAGGAAGAGAGGGGCGAGACACCGGGCCGAGAGGACTGTCAGATCGACCCTCTCGCAGGTGAATTGGCTCGGGCATCTGACAAAAGTCTGGACAGAAAAGGGTTGGGTAAGTTTTGGAGTGATTTTACGCTTTTCCGGAGTAGCCATACCGGTGTTGTGCGCTTGTCGTTTTTTTATTTGTATTTTTGTGTGAAAACAACCACGATTCAGTTATTGAATGACATACACATAGATAAAGATGCCAGGGTGTTGATTATGTGTGTTGTCTTTGCAGGGAAAGAAGTACTGTTGTTAATGCAAGCTCTGAATACTTTGGCCACTCCAGAAGAGAAACTAGCTGCCTTATGTAAGATGTACGCTGATTTGGTAAGGACCTCAACTGTGCCCTGTCGTGTAGCTCAGATAACAGTTTATGGAGTACTGGGGAAACTGCCATGTCAGTCGCACTGCTTTACAAAGGCACACTTTACAGACAATGTGCTTCGTAGTCTGTACTTTTGGGGGGTGTGATGAGGGAGGAATGGACTCAATGTAAAGGTGTTTTGTTGGAGGAAAATCAATGTATAGCATAACAAAGCTTTGTTTTGCAGTACCGTTAAAAAGGCCCATGTTGTCCCAATGTTCTATTCACTATACAATAATGAGTATCTCAAAGGGACTTGCAGTAAAACATGGAACAGACACCAGATATGTGTGTGTGATTGGCTGCAGGAGAGCTGTAATATGTCTGATGTGTATGTGTGTGTGACATAATAATAATAATGTTTATTTATTATTATAATAATTTTATTATATGTGTGTGTGACTAGCTACAGGAGAGCTGTAATATGTTTGCTGTGTGTGTGATATTGTGTGTGTGACTAGCTTCAGGAGAGCTGTAATATGTTTGCTGTGTGTGTGTGATTAGCTGGAAGAGAGCTGTAATATGTTGTGTGTGTGTGTGTGATCAGCTGGAGGAGAGCCGCAGCATGCAGAAGCAGATGAAGGTTCTGCAGAAGAAGCAGTCGCAGCTGTCCAAGGAGAAGGTGCACCTGCAGGGCGAGCACAGCAAGGCCATCCTGGCGCGCAGCAAGCTGGAGAGCCTGTGCAGAGAGCTGCAGCGCCACAACAAGACCCTGAAGGTAACACCTGAGGACTCAGTTACCTGAGCAATTTACACCTGAGCAATTTACACCTGAGGACTTAACACCTGAGCAATTTACACCTGAGGACTCAATACCTGAGGACTTAACACCACACTTCCCTCACAGGATCAAAAAAGTATATACTTTTACCTGAGGGCTTAACACCTGAGGACTTTACACCACATGAAGCCTTTTTCAGTCGCTCTTAAGGCCTATTCGGACTGATTAGTTTTATGGGGTATCAGGTAAAGTAATAATTACCAGGGAATTTAGTCCCGTCCGGACGCACCATGCCAGTAATTTGGCTGAAATTTGGCTGAAATTTGCAGCCACTTTTACTTTCTGTAAAAAGGTCCGGAGAAATTACCGTAGGTAATATTAATCCCGTGCGAACGCCACCCTCTGTAAAGATGTCTGTAATATTTCGTCACATCCTGATTTAAAAACAATTCCACCATAGTCTGAATGAAAACGTAACTTGCTGTGCAGCTTCAAATAGGACGTTAGCTAGTTTGCCTGATGGCATGTTGTTAGCAATTTCAAACTACTTATAGCATAACATGAAGCTAACGTTCGCTAGTTTAACCAACTTGTGTAGTCTTTGAAATCTGAAAATGCCGCACGCAACTGACGCAAAGTATCACGTGCACGGCGACGAAGATGTGACGGCAGAACGTAAAAGTAGTTACTCCTCCCATGTCAAATAAAATTAGAGTTCATTTCTAGTCCCGTCCGAATTGGACATTTACATTAGAGGTCATGTGATAAACCTGCATTACTCTACACCCCCCTGTAAAATAAGTCCCGTCCGAATAGGGCTTTAGGGCGTCCTCCTGAATTGCATTACAATCTGCATCACCTTACTCTGGTAGCGCTGCACCCGCGCACATTATGACCGCTTCTAGAGGAAGAGGAAAGTGTATGTTTTTGCTTCACTTCTACTTTTAGAGTGTGCGTGAAATGGACACATGAAAACACAAGGATAAACACTTTGTTGTGTCATCCTAGAGATGGAGGCAGTGTAAATTGATTGATTTATGTTTCACCCTTGTGTGTGTCTTCCCTGCGGTGTAAATTCCCAGTGAAGGTCTTAAGTTTTATGTAATCCCAAAATGTAATGAAATTTGGTGCCAAGAACTCAAGCATCATTAAGAAGTTGCTTGGGTAGATCCATTAGAAACATCTACTTGAAGGGTTCAGAAACATCCCTGCTGTTAGGTAATGCCCACCGCAGCAGAAGTATCGAAACGCAACCACGCACTACCGTACTCCCAGCCACCGGCTACAGTCTAGTCTAGGGGAAATGACCTAATTGTGATACCTGCTATGGGTCCCTAACCTAAGTGTAGCATATGGTCGTGTCAGTCAGTGGGTAGGAAGCTAATTGTGGATGTAAAAAGAACCTGAGAGGCAGGCCTCCACCAGCTTACCTCGAGTTCCGGCCAACCCAAGCTACAGGCCCCGCAGCCGACCAGCCCAAGCGCCGATCTCGCGAAGTTCACAAAAGGGGGGGTAGTCGATGTCGCACAGCCCCAATACGTCCTAATAAGTACTACACACGTCCGTCTTTATTAGTTTCATGAGCCCCTGAGTAGGCCCTGAGGGACACCGAGGTGAGCCAACGCGCCCCCTCTGGTGGTTGGGATGTGGAAATGACAATTGTTGTGTCTAATCTGTGTGTGCCTATCCTAACACCTGCCCAGTCACGAGGTTCTAGAGCCCTGTGAACAGTGATGTGGGGTTCTAGAGTGATGTGAGGTTCTAGAACCTTGTGAACATGGCCATGTTCCGTGATATGAGGTTCTAGAGCCCTGTGAACGTGGCTGTGTTGTTCCCGGCAGGAGGAGAACACGCGGAGCTCGCGGGAGTACGAGGAGCAGCGGAAGGAGGCCATGCTGCACTTCCAGGTGACGCTGAAGGAGATCGAGAACCAGCTGGAGCAGCACCGGCTGCACAACCGCAAGCTGCGCCAGGAGAACATGGAGCTCGCCGCCAAACTCAACAAGATCATCGAGCAGTACGAGCTACGGGAAGAGGTGAGGCGTCGAGCAGTACGGGCTATGGGCATCGAGCAGTGTGGGCATTGAGCAGTACGGGCATTGCCCAGGTGTTCATGCTGAACTCTCCCCTCTACAGTAGCACATTGCCCAGGTGTTCATGCTGAACTCTCCCCTCTACTCTAGCACATTGCCCAGGTGTTCATGCTGAACTCTCCCCTCTACTCTAGCACATTGACAAGGTGTTCATGCTGAACTCTCCCCTGTACTTGTAGCACATTGCCCAGGTGTTCATGCTGAACTCTCCCCTCTACTCTGACACATTGACAAGGTGTTCATGCTGAACTCTCCCCTCTACAGTAGCACATTGACAAGGTGTTCATGCTGAACTCTCCCCTCTACAGTAGCACATTGACAAGGTGTTCATGCTGAACTCTCCCCTCTACTCTAGCACATTGACAAGGTGTTCATGCTGAACTCTCCCCTCTACTCTAGCACATTGACAAGGTGTTCATGCTGAACTCTGACCTCTAGCACATTGAACTCTGAACTCTGACCCCTGTGCTCTAGCACATTGACAAGGTGTTCAAGCACAAGGAGCTGCAGCAGCAGCTGGTGGACGCCAACCTGAAGCGCACGGCGGAGCTCATGAGGCAGGTGGAGGAGCGGCAGCAGCGCGAGAGAGAGCTGGTGAGTAGCGTAGTCATGGCAACAGCACACACACACACACACACACACACACACACACACACACGAGAGAGAGCTGGTGAGTAGCGGTAGCCAGGGCAACAGCACACACACACACACACACACGAGAGAGAGAGAGAGAGAGCTGGTGAGTAGCGGTAGCCAGGGCAACAGCACACACACACACACACGAGAGAGAGAGAGAGAGCTGGTGAGTAGCGGTAGTCAGGGCAACAGCACACACACACACACGAGAGAGAGGGGTGGTGAGTAGCGGTAGTCAGGGCAACAGCGTGAGAGAGAGAGCGCTGGTGAGCATCGGTAGTCAAGGCAACAGCGTGAGTGAGAGCTGGTGTGCAGCGGTAGTCAAGGCAACAGCATGAGAGAGAGAGCTGGTGTGCAGCGGTAGTCAGGACAACAGCGCGAGAGAGAGCTGGTGAGTAGCGGTAGTAAGTGGGAACAGCGTGAGAGAGAGGGCTGGTGAGCAGCGGTAGTCAAGGCAACAGCGCGAGAGAGAGCTGGTGTGCAGCGGTAGTCAGGGCAACAGCGTGAGAGAGAGAGCTGGTGAGCAGCGGTAGTCAAGGCAACAGCGCGAGCGAGAGCTGGTGTGCAGCGGTAGTCAAGGCAACAGCATGACAGAGAGAGCTGGTGTGCAGCGGTAGTCAGGACAACAGAGCGAGAGAGCTGGTGAGTAGCGGGGGTGAGCGAAGGTGCCTATTGGACACATGCAACATCTTTCAGTACAGCTAAGGTCAATTTCACACCGAACTTTTAAGTGAAGGTGACGTCATTTAGGCGCGAGTGAGTGGCCAGGGACAGTGCATTCGTTCTCATATGGAGTAAAACACTCAACACAGATAAATGGCTAGAAGCTGTGAAAAAGCTGTGAAATAGCAATGTGCTGCCTCCGCAAACCGCAAAAAAGACGGGAAATTAGTGGAGTACTGTCCAGTGTAAAAGTAGCTTCTGTTGCACACAACCTGCAGTGCTGCAGCGGTAGTATTACAAAATCCAACCGAACGAAATGCAAATATAATACTTCAAACTACTTAGCTCAAGTAGCATGCAGCCAGATGGGCCTTATTGGGAAATTAGGGCTTGAAATTATCGGCCGAAATTCTGTTATCGGAACGATAATAATATTCAAGATGTTTCACTTATCGGCCAATAATATATTGGCCGCCGATATATCATGCATCTCTACTGTTAGAACAGCAGTGGGCTCGTCAATGTCACCACTCACCTACACCTGCTCACTAAACATGCTCACTGTCACACCTTTAAAGCAGAGATCTGAAAGATTGAATATGTCTGTAGAGTTTGTGCTGGTCTTATCAATACAGTGATTAACTCAAAGGTGTGTGTGTGTGTGTGTGATCAATACAGTGATTAACTGAAAGGTGCCTGCTCTTTCCCTGATTGCATCCAGCTCTTAAAAGATGCTACAGAGACGAGGCACAAATGTGAACTGATGAAAGAACAGGAGATCCAGCTGAAGCAGCAGGTATGTGTGTGTGTGTGTGTGTGTGTGTGTGTGTGCGCATGAACTGATGAAAGAGCAGGAGATCCAGCTGAAGCAGCAGGTATTCCAGAATCAGCGTTTTTCTCTTGATTTGTTTGACATCCATGTTCATTACGTTACATTTGACTGACGCTTCTTAACCAAAGTGACTTACAACATGGTAAAAACATTTAGGCTTTTAAGAGCAATTCTGACAACAAATTAAAAACCTCAATAAGTGCATCAATGAGTGCAATTGTCTGTTGGGCCTTACCTTCCTGTGTGCGTGCGTGCGTGCGTGCGTGCGTGCGTCTGTTCGGCCTTACCTTCCTGAGGATCATTTACGCTGTCTTGCAGCTTTCCCAGTACATGGACAAGTTTGAAGAGTTTCAGACGACTCTGGCCAAGAGTAATGAAGTGTTCTCCACGTTCAGACAGGAGATGGAGAAGGTGGGTAGTGGCTGGTACACATCAGTGTCTGTACCCACACATACTTGTGTCTAGTGTGAATCGATGTCTGTACACACACATACTTGTGTCTCGTGTGAATCGGTATCTCTGTACACAGGCATACTTGTGTCTAGTGTGAATCGGTGTCTGTAGTACTCTGTACACACGCATACTTGTGTCTAGTGTGAATCCGTGTCTGTACACACGCATACTTGTGTCTAGTGTGAATCCGTGTCTGTAGTACTCTGTACACACGCATACTTGTGTCTAGTGTGAATCCGTGTCTGTACACACGCATACTTGTGTCTAGTGTGAATCCGTGTCTGTACACACGCATACTTGTGTCTAGTGTGAATCCGTGTCTGTACACACGCATACTTGTGTCTAGTGCGAGTCAGTGGCTGTCTGCACACAAACTTGTTTAAGCCAGTGACTGTGATCTGTTGATGTGTTTGCAGATGACGAAGAAGATCAAGAAGCTGGAGAAGGAGACGACGTTGTGGCGAACCAAATGGGAGACCAACAACCAGGCGCTGCTGCAGATGGCCGAGGAGGTGAGTGGTCATCCAGCAGGAACAGGAAGCTCAGCAGCTGAGAGTCACTGGTCACCGAATTTGGTTCTTAACTCATTGGCTGCCAGCGATTTTCAGTGCAGAGCGCTCCATACTGCCAGACGTTTTACAGCATTTTGACTGTTTTTCCAAGATCCACCGAACGGTGAGCTTTATGACTATGTAAACACCGAAGGTACCAAATGAAAGAGTAGACTTACTCTTCTTTAGTAATCGTCAGTAGAACATGGGTTAGTTTTGCTAAAAACACCTGTTTTTGACCAAAACATGGAGAAAACGATCTTTTTGTGAAAATCAACTTTTTAATGTTAGCGATTCAGGAGTATGTCTACCACGATTGCACTGTTATCTCGTCAGTCTCGTCAAGGTTGCTAGGGACTCTGATGGTCGCTAAAGACTCTGAACAGGACGGTAGACTTAGCAAGCTAGCACTAGCAAAGTTGTTGTTAGTCTATATAGCAATATCCAATGTAAATGGATCATACCGTTCACGTGTTTTCCATCCTTGATGTAAGAAGTAAGCATATTTATTCCCTGCATTGCGTGCAAACTAGATCCACTGTGGTCGATCTTCAGTGTCTTTGCTTGTTGCATGCTGTCTCTCTGCATGTGCACTATAGGCAGATACTAATCATCCAAATGGCACTGCTGTCATCTAGCGGTTGGGATCGCTAGTACAGTCTGTTTACAAGCCTGAAACTCTACCAGATCGTTCCCAAGCCCACCCAGGAGCCCTCCCCATTGAAAAAGGCAATTGACGTCTATAGACGTCAATGGCAGTGAATGAGTTAAGTCCGACATCATGGGCCCAAGAACTATTTCATGAAAAGACGTTTACTAGCGCAGCCAGACGGTTTTTGCAACTTGTAAACTTTATCACCTCCGTTTTAAAACAAAATCTAAACTTTAACAGAGTAATCACTGTAGCTGTGCAGATAGATGATATATTCAAGGGTAACGTCCAGGCTTCCGCGAAAAATAAGATTTGATTAGGTTGAGGCAACAAGTCCGTAGTAAGATGAACATTTTCTTAAAGGCTACTCAAAATAGCGGAAAAAAACGTTTATTTTACTGTCTATGGAGAAAAACATGTGAGTCTGAACCGTTGGACCCCGAAAGAGATTTATTATCCTATTATTACATCATCACTTAATAACCGAACAGAAGACTCGTCGCTGATCGCTGTTGTCTGTTTGTTGTTGCTCTGAGCCATGTTGTTTGGTTGTTTGTTTGTTTGTTTGTTGTTGCTCATGTTGTTTGCTGTGGCCCTACAGAAGACCCTGCGGGACAAACACTACAAGGCGCAGCAGGGCAAAGTGGAGCGGCTGGAGAAGCTGTGCAGGGCGCTGCAGAGGGAACGCACCGAGCTCAACGAGAAGCTGCAGACCATGCAGGAGGAGGAGCCAGGGCAGGAGGGGGAGGAGCCAGGGCAGGAGGAGGAGCCAGGGCAGGAGGGGGTGGGGCCCCCCGAACCCCCCCACACACAGGAGCCCCACAGCAGCCGCTCCCCCGAACCTGACGCAGACGCAGTGCTAGTGGAGGCGGCGCAGTCTGTTGTGATGGGGGCGGAGTCTGTAGGGGTGGGGGCGGAGTCTGTTGTGATGGGGGCGGAGTCTGTTGGGGTGGGGGTGGAGTCTGTTGTGATGGGGGCGGAGTCTGTAGGGGCGGGGCTTGTGGCGTCGGGGACAGAGGAGCCTGGACTCCAGCCGGACGGAGAACACTCCTCCTCCTCCTCCTCCCCTTCCATCCCCACCGGCGAGCAGCCAGGCGTCTGAGCCACGCCCCTCCAGGGCCGCTGTTTTTGTTCTCTTTTTTTTTGTGGAGGTATATATATTTTTGTGTAATAGTTGTAAAGATTTGAGAAGAGATTTGCATTTGCATTAGTGAGTGTAAGCGCTCTGTACATGGGGATGCTAGGCTGGGTGGTGAGCACTTTCCTTTCCTGTTCCATCTACCACATACGTATTTTCTAGGAAATGTCATGTGGTCAAAGTTGGCTGTGATGCAGCAGCTTTAGAGTTTATTTTTCTTATTCCGAGTCGCTCTGTTTTCAGTCTCTTCTCTCTGCTGATCTGTGGGGCCATGTTTGTTCTCATCTCAAAGATGTAGCGCTCATCTCTGGCCAGTGGGATCAGAATAAATATACCAGATGCATATAATGTTAAAAACATTGCTTTGTTGACTTAGCCAAGCATAGCCGATTAACAGTCACCTCTTCTTGTCTCTGACCACTCTTAGCACTGCAGAAAAGGCTGGGCATTATGGTGGGGAAAGTTCCCTTGTATACCATGTTGCAGCAAGGGCTTTAAGAGGTCACGCAAAATGTAAAAGTTGGGTTCTAAAGTTTGGTGGAAATTCACATTCAGATTAACTTTCACTAGACTCAGATCCCCAGTCTGCCTGTAGTGATGGTGCATCATGGGCAACTTGAGTTCAAGGGCTAGTTTGGTCAAGCTGCTATCAACATTTTTGATGTGTTTAATTTTGGAAGGCCGCTGTTGCTGACTGCTGGTCCCATTCAAATGCTGCTGCCATTCCTGCACCATCTTCATTTTGCATTTGAGATCAGTTTGAGTTCCAGAATCTGTTTCAGCAACCATGTGTTGAGGCATGGAGTGTGAATGGATTCGTTCTGGCAACTAACCGGCTAAACGTTAGTATGACTCTGGTGAGCGCCCACCTGCTCCCCCACCGTACTGGAGTTGAGGCGGGTGCCGGTGCTGATGCTACGGACTCGTGAGGAGAATCATGTTTCCTGTGATGTCGCGTCATGCGGATCGTGCTGTTGGGCGCCCATGGATCAGCGGACTCAGCAGCTGTCTGGTGGGGCGGCGACGTTTTCTTTTCCAACTGGAAGCTGATTGACTGTAATTCACTTTTCAGTTGATTGACATATGGGGCCTTGACACATTTGATACTTTATATACTGAAGATTCTGAATGTTTTTGTTTTTTTTTTCTTTTTAAAGAAACAATTTACTCAGTAATGAACATGAATAAATTAGTGTATTTCATGCGTTCCACTCCATGCTGATGTTCACTGGAACAGAAGGTATTGTGGAGTTTGCTCACAATGTGAAAACACAATGTGGAATACTGAACTGAATGAATGTAGAAATTCACCCTTGTTGCCAAGCAGCCTTAATGCCCTCTAGTGTCGGTCATCCAATGGAAAGGAAACAGGGTTTACCATGCCCCTCTCAGGTCTGAGCGTGCTGTCCACTATGTGAAGGTTTAGGGTCTCTTTAATTAAATCATTGCAAGAGACATTCATTTACTAATGCTTCTGAAAGTGTTCCATTCATTTACATTCCAGGTTGGCGCATTGCAGCCTACCAAAATCATACTAACAAAACTAAATAATTTGACATTATTCACCTTAGAAGGGTGTTTTGAAATAATCACTTTTATCATGCTGTTGTCTCAACACTTAAACATCCAGAGCATTCTGATCATTGCTGATGTGTTTGCTAAAACATTTGGTCTCGACAATAACGGACAGGCTGACCAGACCAGCAGGCACGTAGTGACGACGGAGGGCTGCTGGGCTCTGTTTTGTAGGAATACCGAGGCAGTGTCCTGGGGAGATCTGGGATGTGTAGGAATACCGTAGCAGTGTCCTGGGGAGATCTGGGATGTGTAGGAATACCGTGGCAGTGTCCTGGGGAGATCTGGGATGTGTAGGAATACCAAGGCAGTGTCCTGGGGAGATCTGGGATGTGTAGGAATACCGTGGCAGTGTCCTGGGGAGATCTGGGATGTGTAGGAATACCGTGGCAGTGTCCTGGGGAGATCTGGGATGTGTTGGTATCAAACTAATGACCAAACAAGAGAATGGATTTGGGATCAGTAGACTTCAACCAGCCTCCGACTTGTATTGGGAACTTCAACCATATGGAGTAGACTTTAACCAGCCTGACTTTTAGAATATAATTATACTCTTCAGTAACTCTCATTAGAGATGTGAATGTGCTTTTAGACTGTGGAGACTCGCTGGTGGGCCTCGCAAGATTTTCACCTCAACACGTGCAGTTAACACCTGAGCAGTGAGTGTCTAGTTGTTCTGTGCTCATACGATGTCCTTTAAGTGATGGTATGTTCCATGTGAAGTAGCCCTTGGGTGGTTGGAAATGATTGGTACTTCGACACACATTCATAAAAAACTGTTCCTGTCTGGCAATGCCTCAGTTTGATTCTCAGGTTACGCAAGAAATCTACCTCTGCAGGTGAATCTTGCTGTGAAAGAGGCTGGAGTCAACAATGCTTTGAAAAGCTTTATTTTCCCCCAAAAATGAGCTTATGTTCCCCCGAGATTGTAAACAAAGATGTTCTGTCCTGTCTTGCTTTTCAATAAACATTTTGTAGAATTTTCCAAACTATTCAACACGAGTGCTGGAATGTTTGCCTCTTCATTCACATCTTGTGTAACAGAACGCCCGTGCACACAGACTGCTGAATGATCCAGAAATTAACGGGTAGTTCTTCCTTTCTCCCAAATGGAGGAACTGGCTCATTGCAATAATTTTATGGCTTTCACAGAATCCAACTGGTTTTAAATGAACTGTATAATAATCAACTGAACCAATACTTCAGTTAAGTAGTTTAAGTATATAAAGTGAAGAGCAATGATTTAAAAGTTATTACAAAACATTTTATTGCAATTCTCATCAGGTTAAGCACAAAAAGAAAAACTGAAGAAGAGAGAAATTGTTACCCTGCCATCTGGCCCTGAAAGGGTGGGTCGTATTTCAGGATGCTGTGACCTTAGGTTGCATCTGTCAAGTGCATTTGTTGAAAAACAACAGCCACCCTCATCCCCTCTGCAATGTGAAGCTCTGTTCAGCGTGACCATGAAGGACCAAACTAAGCCGGTTGCAAGAGAACTGGAGGCTGAAACAGCTACCAACACTGATTACGAAAAGGGATTGTTTCAATACGGGGCAACTCAGCCTGCTGCTGAGCTGAAGAGGGACAGGGTGGCGCCCACTATTCTGTGGAATGCAGAGGAATAGAAACTAGAGGCGGAGAGACTAAACCGGTTTCTTGCAGCTGAGGGGCCTTCAGGAGCCTCGGAAGTGCCAGTACCCCCAATCCCCCCCTCAACTGCCCCAGGGGCAGTGCCGTTATGAGGCCTGCCCCTCCAGCTCTGAAGCAGGGGTGTCTTGTTCCTCATCGTTGTAAATATTTTCCGCCTACGGAAGAAAATATGAACAGTTTGTACGGTTAGTCTTATCATGGATCAGAAAAACATACTTCAATAGCACCATTTCAGAACAAGACAATGAGATTTCTAAGTTAGCCCATTGCTCTACCTGTAACTATGCAACATGAGGTTAATTAGAACATTAGAAGGTAACGTAATGAGGTTTATAAGAACGTTAGAAGGCAACATAATGAGGTTCATTAGAAGGTAACATAATGAGGTTCATAAGAACATTAGAAGGCAACATAATGAGGTTCATAAGAACGTTAGAAGGCAACATAATGAGGTTCATAAGAACGTTAGAAGGTAACATAATGAGTTTCATAAGAACGTTATAAGGTAACATAATGAGGTTTATAAGAACGTTAGAAGGCAACATAATGAGGTTCATTAGAAGGGAACATAATGAGGTTCATAAGAACGTTAGAAGGTAACATAATGAGGTTCATTAGAACGTTAGAAGGTAACATAATGAGGTTTATAAGAACATTAGAAGGTAACATAATGAGGTTCATAAGAACATTAGAAGGTAACATAATGAGGTTCATAAGAACGTTAGAAGGTAACATAATGAGGTTCATAAGAACGTTAGAAGGTAACATAATGAGGTTTATAAGAACGTTAGAAGGTAACTTTAGAAGGTAACATAATGAGGTTCATTAGAAGGGAACATAATGAGGTTCATAAGAACGTTAGAAGGTAACATAATGAGGTTCATTAGAACGTTAGAAGGCTAAACTGGAAAACAGGTTTAATCACATCAGCTTGTCAAGTGATGACATTGTAGATCGCTAAATCGTTGTCAGAATCAAACTGGCAATACTGTTGACCTACTATTTAGCGATCTACAAACTGGTAATACTGTTGACCTACTATTTAAAATTGCGCTTCATTGTATCTTTTTTTGATTAAAAGTATATTAAGCTTTTTTTTTTTTACAACCTTCAACATTGATTTCATTATCCAAATTGATATGGCCCAAAAGATAGCAATGTTTAAAGTATAGCCTGTACACTTACACCACTCACAAAAAGTCGGATATCGGATAAGGGATATTCGGCTTTCGGATGAATTTCAGGATGAACCTATAATCCACTAAAACTTTTACAGGTTAAGTTAATGTGACCTTCTCTAAACTTTTCAATGTGCATGTCAAACAGTTGAATGTTTCAGTACCTTCTGTATTGAAACATTCAATTTCATCTCAATGGCAGATATCCCTAACTATTTGTGAGTAGTATACATCATTATTAATACAGTCTGTGTCAGAATTAATGTTATCACTAGACAAGCCGATGTCATGACACCTGTTTTCCAGTTTAGACGTCCAAGGTTTAAACCTCACTGCTAAGAACGCAGCCATTCACAACGAGCAAGAACTACGTAAAGCAGCCGCTCTTCCGCTTTACTGCAGCTCTTCCGCTTTACTGCAGCTACTCACCATTTGCCAGACCTGCATGATGTTGTCCTCAGACACGGAGCAGATTACCCAGGGTTCATTAGGATTCCAGGAGAAGTCAGAGATCTTGGCTGTGTGTCCACCATGAATAAACTACAACAACGACCAACAGAAGAGTTACAAATCTGTCCACCATGAAAAAACTACAACAATGACCAACATAAGAGTTACAAATCTGTCCACCATGAAAAAACTATGTGGAAGACAAAATAACGACCAACAGAAGAATCACAAATCTGTCCATGGCTGAGGGAATAAATCAGGCTGATTAACAGTAATTCCAATCCAAATGTGGCACTGTTATTACCATATGCTTGTGTTATGCTACTTCAAGTAACTTGGTAGACCACTTTGTCCAAAGCAAATATATGTGGCAGTTACTGCCATGTATGTGTGTATATACACTGCTGAAAAATTAAGGGAACACTTGTTCATAGGGGTATAGCATCAAGTCAGTCACGCTTGAGATATTGATCTGGCCAGTTATCTAACAGAGATGGTTGCAGGTGGTTCACCTGCTTTGATCTCAACGGAATTTACTACAGGTGTAGTAGAGGGCCAACTGTGAGACGACCCCCAAAACAGGAATGGCTTTACAGGTGGTGGCAACTGGTAATCTTTCCATCTTCATCCTTCTCGACTAATCTTTCACACGTTTTGCATTTGGATAGGGTCAGTGTTACTACTGGTGCATTTGGATAGGGTCAGTGTTACTACTGGTTGCATCAGGCAGGATCTACAGAGGTTGCTCAGGAAGTCCAACTCCTCCAGAATGGCACACCAATACGTTCCATTGCCAGAAAGACTGCTGCGTTTCCCAGCGTAGTCTCAAGAGTATGGAGGAAACTCCAGGACACAGACAATTGCTCTAGTCCTACAGAATGACCTCTAGGAGGTCACTGGTGTGAATATCTCTAGCCACACTACCAGAAACAGACTTCATGAGGGTGGCCTGACGGCCCGATGGCCTCTAGAGGGACCTGTGCTCACTGCCCAGCACCGTGGAGCTCAATTGACATTTGCCACAATAAAAAAATTGGCAGGTCCGCCACTAGCGACCTGTGCTTTTCACAGATGAGAGCAGGATCACCCTGAGCACATGTGACAGGCATGAAAGGGTCTGGAGATGTTGTGGAGAACATGAGGCTGCCTGCAACATCATTCAGCATGACTGGTTTGGTGGTGGGTCAGTGATGGTCTGGGGAGGCATACCCTTGGAAGGATGCACAGACCTCTGTGGGCAGGACAACGGCACCCTCACTGCTCTTAGGTATCAGGATGAAACGTTCTGACCCTGTACTGGTGCAGTGGGCCTTGCGTTTCTCCTGGTGCACAACGACGGCCACATGTGGCGAGATTGTGCAGGCAGTTCCTGGAGGATGAAGGAACTGATACCATTGACTGTCCCCACACTTCCCTGATTTAAATGCAATAGAACACTAGGCTAGGTGAAACATGCACATCTATCTCCCCTGCTTCCGGTCCACAATCTTTGGGTCCAATCATAAACTTAAACTAGTGTTTCCAAAAGACGCAATGCATCGTCGGTCTGATTGGTTGAAGGACTATCCAAGCGTAGTCATTTGAACAATGCCCATTGATCACGCCTCTTGTGCAGTAGGAACAAAGCGCAGACTACCCAGACTAATGTTCAATCTTAAAAGACTGAGCTTAGTATGGTGACAGACAGACTAATAGAAGACCTCTTGGACATTATGTTTTGGTCCAGCAGTGTTTTTGCAATGAGTGTGTGTGTATATATACTGTAAATGTTGTTATTGGCATATATGTATATATGTCTGAGTGTGTGTGTTATGTGTGTGTATATACACTGTAAATGTTGTTATTGGCATATATGTATATGTCTGAGTGTGTGTGTTATGTGTGCGGCTATATACTGTAAATGCTGTTATTGGCATATATGTATATACTGTATGTCTGAGGTCTAATGGATCTCCAGGACTCACCAGGAGCTCAGGAGGTCCGTCTTCTGCGTCCTCAGCTGATTGCTCCTCCCCGATTTTACTGAAACACATAAAGCAGCACTCAGACAGGGCCCCATTTCCCACATGATTTACCCCTGTACCAAAAGGTACTGTCCCCGTTTACAACTTTTTTTCAGGCGAACTCTTACAAATGTTGGGCGTATGTGCAACCAAATGGTACTCTGGAGCCCTGATGGAAATGGGAAATGGAGTCCCTAACTACCGACTAAACACACCACCATCACCATGCCAACTGAAGCGCATTTGCCCGTCTTTGGTGCTGACGGAGGACATGATTGGCTCGGAGCAGCAGGGAGGGTTCTATCCTACCTCAGGTCCCACACATTGAGCCGGCGGTCCGTGCCACTGGATGCCAGGATGGTCTCGTTATGAGGGGACCATTGTACCTGCCGGAGAAGTCAGTAAAACATCACTGTCAGTGCAATAAACCCCTGGGCAGCATACGCTTTCAACTGGAAACAGGAAAAAGAGATTAAGCCCACACATCTGCAGAGAGGACGCTGGAATACAGCGCAGACAACTAGGAAATCCACCATGAAACTACGGCTACATACTGTTTATAGAGTATTACTGACACTACGGCTACATACTGTTTATAGAGTATTACTGAAACTACGGCTACATACTGTTTATAGAGTATTACTGAAACTATGGCTACCTACCTACGGCTACATACTGTTTATAGAGTATTACTGAAACTATGGCTACCTACCTACGGCTACATACTGTTTATAGAGTATTACTGAAACTACGGCTACATACTGTTTATGGAGTATTACTGAAACTATGGCTACCTACCTACGGCTACATACTGTTTATAGAGTATTACTGAAACTATAGCTACCTACCTACGGCTACATACTGTTTATAGAGTATTACTGACACTACGGCTACATACTGTTTATAGAGTATTACTGAAACTACGCCTACATACCTACGGCTACATACTATTTATAGAGTATTACTGAAACTACGGCTACATACTGTTTATAGAGTACTACCTACCTACGGCTACATACTGTTTATAGAGTATTACTGACACTACGGCTACATACTATTTATAGAGTATTACTGAAACTACGGCTACATACTATTTATAGAGTATTACCTGGAAGATCTCGTCCTTGTGCGACTCAAAGGAGTGCAGCTTCAGCTTCAGGTTGCGGAGGTCCCACAGGGCCACCGTCTACAGAGAAGAAAGACGCGTTACTCATTAGGTTAGGTTTCTTTATTCGTTACTCCTTCATGCTGACGCGTTACTCATTAGGTTAGGTTAGGGTTCTTTATTCGTTACTCATTAGGTTAGGTTAGGTTTCTTTATTCGTTACTCCTTCATGCTGGACAGCAGGAATCCAGTCGATTGCTGGTTACACGCTTGGAAATTTGAAGTGAATTAAAAGGTCCTCCAAATCAATTCCCAATCTCGATTGAGATTTGAGAGGAGTCCACCAGGCTAAGAAACGATAGCAGAACTGTGCAAATCGTTTGGCTTCGAACTTGACCCCATTTTAACACTGCATTTACAAGGATCGTGCTTGTTGCTGTGCTGCTGCTGCACTTCTGAAGGGATTCCGATTCCAGGGTGGTGTTCTGCTTCTGCTGGCCCCCCCACCCCGCCCCAAATAAGTCCTCCTTATAACTTTATGAATCTTGAAGGTGACCTGTTTTATCAAACGGGTGCATCTCACCTAAAAGGTGAGCAGTGTACATCCATGAAACATGAGTCTTTTTAAGCAGGAAGTCTACGGACCTTGTCAGCTGAGCCGGTGGCCAGGATGAACTCGCTGTAGGGGTTGAAGGACAGGCAGTTGACCTCGGCAGTGTGTGCGTCCACCGCGTGGCTGGGCTTTGCTGTGTTGTTGGACCGAGTGTCCCAGCTATGAAAGACAGATCAAAAGAACACGTGAGACGTGAGACGTGAAACGCTACAATGGCCTGCAGATCATGCACTTCACATCCCCCCCACACTGAGGTGTTGCCGAGGGATATGGGTCTTCTGCTTAGTTTTAAACATTAAAAATGATCAAGAAATAGCAAATAACTGAACGTGAGGGACTATCTCATTATAAATCATGCCAAAATGCCCATGATTTGTCTTGCCCAGATTTCCACTTAAGACAGCATGATAGCCAGCAAAAAAACCCTACAGAACCCTACACAGACCCTTTAAACCTTTTGTGTTTCTGTGCAGATGTTAGTAAGAATCCTTCTCTGATATCTATGGTCCATCTCTCCCTCTATTGTTGCCGTATACTCTACAGAGAGAGCAGGTATTGTTGCCGTATACTCTACAGAGAGAGCAGGTATAGTTGCCGTATACTCTACAGAGAGAGCAGGTATTGTTGCCGTATACTCTACAGAGAGAGCAGGTATTGTAGAGAGCAGGTATTGTTGCCGTATGCTCTACAGAGAGAGCAGGTATAGTTGCCGTATACTCTACAGAGAGAGCAGGTATTGTTGCCGTATACTCTACAGAGAGAGCAGGTATTGTAGAGAGCAGGTATTGTTGCCGTATACTCTACAGAGAGAGCAGGTATTGTTGCCGTATCTTCTACAGAGAGAGCAGGTATAGTTGCCGTATACTCTACAGAGAGAGCAGGTATAGTTGCCGTATACTCTACAGAGAGAGCAGGTATAGTTGCCGTATACTCTACAGAGAGAGCAGGTATTGTTGCCGTATACTCTACAGAGAGAGCAGGTATAGTTGCCGTATACTCTACAGAGAGAGCAGGTATTGTTGCCGTATACTCTACAGAGAGAGCAGGTATTGTTGCCGTATACAGAGACCATATTGTTGCCGTATACTCTACAGAGAGAGCAGGTATTGTTGCCGTATCCTCTACAGAGAGACCATATTGTTGCTGTATACTCTACAGGGTCTCACATCATGAGCTTCTGGTCGTCGGCCACGGAGCCGAAGAGGGACTCGTGCAGCAGGTGCCAGGAGACGTCCTCCACCACGGCGGTGTGTCCCGTGAAGATGGTCTTGGCGTCGATGATCTTCCCTTCCTTCGGACTGCCACTGATGTCCCACAGGCAGATGGTCTGGAAAACAGACAGCGTGTCTTGCAAACTGGATCCTTTACAACCGCACAGTAGGGTGCAGAATAGATATGGTGCAGAATAGATATTGTACAGTAGGGTGCAGAATAGATATGGTGCAGAATAGATATGGTACAGAATAGATATTGTACAGTAGGGTGCAGAATAGATATTGTACAGTAGGGTGCAGAATGGATATTGTACAGTAGGGTGCAGAATGGATATTGTACAGTAGGGTGCAGAATGGATATTGTACAGTAGGGTGCAGAATAGATATGGTGCAGAATAGATATGGTACAGTAGGGTGCAGAATAGATAGGGTGCAGAATAGATATGGTACAGTAGGGTGCAGAATAGATAGGGTGCAGAATAGATATGGTACAGTAGGGTGCAGAATAGATAGGGTGCAAAATAGATATTGTACAGTAGGGTGCAGAATAGATATGGTGCAGAATAGATGTAGTACAGTAGGGTGCAGAATAGATGTTGTACAGTAGGGTGTAGAATAGATATGGTGCAGAATAGGTATTGTACAGTAGGGTGCAGAATAGATATGGTGCAGAATAGATGTAGTACAGTAGGGTGCAGAATAGGTATTGTACAGTAGGGTGCAGAATAGATATGGTGCAGAATAGATGTAGTACAGTAGGGTGCAGAATAGATATGGTGCAGAATAGATATTGTACAGTAGGGTGCAGAATAGATATTGTACAGTAGGGTGCAGAATAGATATGGTGCAGAATAGATGTAGTACAGTAGGGTGCAGAATAGATATGGTGCAGAATAGATATTGTACAGTAGGGTGCAGAATAGATGTTGTACAGTAGGGTGTAGAATAGATATGGTGCAGAATAGATATTGTACAGTAGGGTGCAGAATAGATGTTGTACAGTAGGGTGCAGAATAGATATGGTGCAGAATAGATGTTGTACAGTAGGGTGCAGAATAGATATTGTACAGTAGGGTGCAGAATAGATATTGTTTAGGATTAAAGATCTGGGAGTTCCTGCTGTAGTGTGTTGGACAGAATCGGATGCCAATACGGATCATGATGAGATGATTCATAACAAAGGTGACAGTGAGGTGGTGAGGTGATGTAACCTATTGTTAGTGTGTGTGTGTGTGTGTGTGTGTCACTCACATGGTCATCTGAGGCGCTCAGCAGGTTGCCGCTGAGGTTGGGGTTCCAGGAGAGGCCGTACCCCTCTTTCTGATGCCCGCGCAGCCGCAGGTCTGGACTGCACTCTCCACTGGGGTCTGGACACACACACGGGGGACACACACACAGAGGACAACACACGGGGGACACAGCACACGGACACAACACACGGGGGACACAACACACGGAGGGCAGAAGTGAACAGCTGGTCACAGGATCAGCTCTTTACTCATGCAGACATATTGCTTATTGGTGATGAATTATAGCAACATATTGCTTATTGGTGATGAACTAAAGTGACATATTGCTTATTGGTGATGAATTCAAGCTCTTTACTCATGTAGACATATTGCTAATTGGTGATGAATTGAAAGACTGTATTAAGACTTTTAAAAGTCCTTCTGTTGTCCTAAATCACTTCAGTGTTGATTGGAACTGCACGTGTGCAGGGTGGGGGCTCACCTGGTTTGGAGGGGTGCTTGGTGTAGTCGAACACCAGCACGTGTGCAGGGCGGGGGCTCACCTGGTTTGGAGGGGTGCTTGGTGTAGTCGAACACCAGCACGTCGGAGGTGGGCGTCTTGGTGGCGATGATGCAGGGGTTCTGGGGCATGTAGCGCGCACGGTTCACCTCACCCTCGTGGTTGATCTTGATCTCGATCTCGATCTTCCCACTCACAGAGCCAAAGCCTCCAAACTCTACACACAAAACAACACACGCGGTTAAGTGTGTGTGAAGACCATCTCTATCTTCCCACTCACAGAGCCAAAGCCTCCAAACTCTACACACAAAACAACACACGTGGTTAAGTGTGTGTGAAGACCATCTCTATCTTCCCACTCACAGAGCCAAAGCCTCCAAACTCTACACACAAAACAACACACCTGGTTAAGTGTGTGTGAAGACTATCTCTATCTTCCCACTCACAGAGCCAAAGCCTCCAAACTCTACACACACAAAACAACACACGTGGTTAAGTGTGTGTGAAGACTATCTCTATCTTCCCACTCACAGAGCCAAAGCCTCCAAACTCTACACACAACAAAACACACCTGGTTAAGTGTGTGTGAAGACTATCTCTATCTTCCCACTCACAGAGCCAAAGCCTCCAAACTCTACACACAAAACAACACACCTGGTTAAGTGTGTGTGAAGACTCTCTCTATCTTACCACTCACAGAGCCAAAGCCTCCAAACTCTACACACAAAAACACACACACGTGGTTAGGTGTGTGTGAAGACTAGATGACAGCATTTAAAAAAACTAAATCTATAATAAGATGCAATATCTTGAATCATAACAATTATAGAAAAATATGATCCAACCAGATAAATGTAAATTGATAAACATTATGCTTTTACAGAATAAAAATTCCTATGAACTATGCCCTCACTAATGTGACTCATAATGTGAGATTGTAGATACATATAGCATATGATAGATTACATAGAGGCATATAGATACAAAGTACATGCATGGTGTCCTTCTCTGGGAAGAATGATATTTATGAATCAGAAATGTCCAGAGTACTAGGGATGGCAGGGAAATAGATGATTCTTGGTGGGCAGCTTTAACAGGGGCCTTCCTACGATGTCAACGTGTCTCAAAGTTCTTTTACAGGGTCTCCAGACCCATAAAATAAGACATTACGGACGACCATACCTGCTGGAGAAAAGAGAAACACAGGAGGTAAAGCACATATGCATATATTTAGGTATATACCTATTGCTTAGTAAACAGATGCACTTAATGAAGACAGTCCTTTACAACAACTTACTTATCACTAGGCACATCAAAAACACACACACACACACACACACACACACAAACACTCACCTCCTTTTTCGCTGTCGTAATGCGAAGCGTCAAACTGTGCGTCGTCATTAGGGATCTGGACGCTGGCGATGACCAGGTGATTCTGTTCGTCAGAGGTGTGCGTCCCCAACACCAGCCTGTGGACAGCGTAGTCCTTTCCCTCTGGTCTACAGGCAAGTATGAAATGCCAGTCAGCAAAACATTATTTATCAAACTTGCATGTTCAAAAGCCATATCTACTCATTATGGAGTCTTCAAGTAGATAGATAGATACTTTATTGATCCCCAAAGGAAAATTCAAGGAAAATACCTGTGCATATGATGGTGTGATACCACAGAATGTGAAAGTTATTTTGTCATCAGATATATTATCACCACTCGTGTTTTCGGTCTTACCTGTTTACATCGGGCAGCCACTGAACTGTAAGACTGGGCCACTCAAGGGCGTGTGTCATAACCAGGTCATACAGAAACGGCGTGTTCTTTTTCCAGATTTTGTACTCTTCGTTGATGACTCTCTCCTCCACAGCATCGTCATACACTGCAAGTATGAGATTTATTAGGTTCCGAGACGCCAATAGAAGAGCATGATCATTCAAAATGATTCTAATAACTTTGCATCACATAAAATCATCTCAATTGCGCCCTATAAGAAGTGATGTAATGCCCCACCACAATGCGAGCAATTAATTAATTTACATATTTCAGGTACATACTTATCATTTAATTTCAGAAAAGCAAAAACAAAGGCTTTATGATGCAAAGACATCAAGCAAGGTAGATATCGGCCCATCCGGAGTTATGACAGAGAATCTTTCATTTGGAGCTCTGCTTTTATCTGTACTTGTATTAAAGTTAGCTGATTAGCTATTTATGCTAGCTCGCTAACGTGGGTTAAGGCTAAGTTTGCAATACTGAAAACATCAACGCAAATAAGCCATTGCTTAATTTGTTGTGAAAATGATTAAATTCATGCGTTAGTAGACCCAAGTGAAGGAGCAACGTAAGCGAGAGGGACAGATGCATATTACTTAACTTTATCTTGCAGCTAGCAATATTACATTGCTAACTAGCTAGGCATTGCTGCACCGTTCTAGCTAGCTAGACCAACCAACGCCACAACACCGGCACAAAGCATGGGTATATTCACGTCCAAACTGTATCAACTTACCCTCTTTATCTGCCATTTCGACAGGGTGGGGAAATGAAACACGAAAGCGTGAGACACAATGCTCAAACGCTAAGTAATCTCGTTCTTCTGTTGAATTTCAGTACCAAGCTAGCAGATTGTGTTTTAATTCAGAAGATTTGCCTCCACAGTTCTTTTCATCCGGCGCGCATCTGGCAGGATTGATAGCGCATGCGTCAGGCGCGACGCTTTCAGCTCATGCGCAGTAATTCGGGTGTAAATGTTTACAGTTAGCTTCAGTAGCTTGTTGCAAGCTGACATTGAATCAGTGTTCATGTATTAGTCTTATTTACACGTCGGAAGACATTCTGTCTTGAAAGTTATCTTCTGATCTTCTGAGAGGATCATATATTATAGACTGGAGAGAGGATGGGGGCATTCAACTTTGACCCCAGATAACGTTACATTGGACGCTAAAATGGCAGCCCTTGTGCCGCCAGCATCAACCACGTCGTTGAGGTTTGTATTAAAAACGACAAATTGTTATGACTGTAAATTAAACTAAAAATTGTAAAGTCCTTCAAGGTCCTTACAAAGTCTGTTCACGTTCACCTATCGTGTATTTGTTAGTGCTGACCTGTGTTACGTCTTTCCAGCCAAAAGCAACGACGTGCTGCACATAGAAGAGAACGAAGGAAGAAAAGGCGACAAGCAATTGCTAAAAGAACAGTCTTGGGTAAGTTAGCTAAGTTAACTTGCACTGTATACGTACTTGTTTATTGTCACTTAACAAATGCCAAATGAAACCATAACGCCTACCAATGTGCTTACAAGTCGTCAATGTTATTTTACAGACCAACCAGACTGCCAAGAGGATGACGAAGGCGAAGGTAGCGAGGATGACGAAACAGAAGCTAAAGCCGAGGAAGAGAGGTGAGACTCCATCCATTACACATCTGAACGTACTACTTTGTATTCGTATCAGTTATCTTCTACTTCAACTTGGAATATACTATGCTTTATATATCACAGCTGCATACATAGTTTACCTCTAGTTTTGAGTGACCCATATGTTGTTGTATTCTAAAATGAATAAAGACTAATTCAAGTAATCACAACATTCCGTGAAGAAAGCTAATTCGGTTGTCATATTGATATTGCCTCCTCATTCACACAGGCAGAGATTGCATGAGCAGTGGCTTGAAAGAGAAAGAGTCGCCCAGGAGGAATTCAGGATAAAGAGGGAGAGGGAGGAGGCTGCTAAACGCAAAAAGGAAGAGGAGGAGGTGAACTTAAAGACCTTACATCTGGACTAAATGGCGTTTGATATCTTTAAACATGGACCATGTGTGCATGTGCACTGTATGAAGTCACATCAAGGTTCATGTCTTGTTGATGTTTTCTAAAATGTCTTTCTTTTTCTCATTCTAGAGAAGAATTAAAGAAGAGTGGGAGGAGCAGCAACAGAAAGAGAGAGAACGGAGAGATGTGAAGCAGCAGGCGATAAGAGAGAGAGAGGTGACTCATGCTCTGGCCGGATAAACACTCAGATATCCTCTGCAAATGTAACAGAACAACTAAGAACAATCCCACGTGTAGAGTATGGGGGCGCTATAGAGTATGGGGGCGCTATCAACTGAGAACAATCCCACGTGTAGAGTATGGGGGCGCTATAGAGTATGGGGGCGCTATCAACTGAGAACAATCCTACGTGTAGAGTATGGGGGTGCTATCAACTGGGGTGGATGTAGACGTATCATTATTTTGGGATACAAATGAAATGTTTGTTTGTGTTTGTGCTGTGCCACTGTTTCCATACATTTCCTTGACTAAAGATGCACAAAATGAGACAGACCACCAGGTGCCTGCCTGGAGAGGAAGAGAATGTATCTTTTGTCATTGAGTGTTGCCTTTACGCACTCTAAACATGTACAAGAAAGCCATGTATGTTTGTGTACTGTATCAAAATACCTGTCTTAACCTACTCTTCTGCAAATTCAAGTTTCAGGCAAGTTCTCCAAGGGCCCTTGCAGGTGTATGTTCTTAACACGTGTTAACAGATACCTTGTAGGCTGCTGCAGCTTTTTCATCCGCCCCACTGTGTCTTTGCACCATTTTAGGAGGCTGCGCAGAAAATGCTGGACCAAGCTGAAAATGAGGTAGGGTTTGGTGGCTGTGTTGTGTGTGTGTGTACGCTGTGTTCCCGTCCTTCAGCAACACACTCAGTGTTGTGTGTTTCCCGTCCTTAAGTAACACACTGTGTTGTGTGTTGATGCCGTGTGTGTCGATGCAGTGTGTGTGTGTTGATGCCGTGTGTGTGTTGATGCCGTGTGTGTGTTGATGCCGTGTGTGTGTTGATGCTGTGTGTGTCGATGCTGTGTGTGTGTGTGTGTGTGTGTGTGTGTGTGTGTGTGTGTGTGTGTGTTGATGCTGTGTGTATTTACGCCGTGTTCCCCCATCCTCCACTTCCTGTCTCGTAGCTGCAAAACGGAGGTCCTTGGAGGAACCCGGAAGCGCCGTCCCAAACCGACGTGGGCACAGAGAAGGACCGAGCCAACTGCCCCTTCTTCCTCAAGACCGGAGCCTGCCGCTTTGGGGACCGGTAGATCAAGCCTGACATAACATAAACTTCAGTGAAAATGTGATGTTATGTACAGTTATACAGTGCAGTAGAAGAGTGGCAACGGAAGCAGAACTGTCCCAATGTTCTCTGGCCCCCTCAGGTGCTCCCGCAGGCACCAGCACCCGGCGTCCAGCTGCACGCTGCTGGTCAGGGGGATGTTCGTGCACTACGGCATGGAGCAGGCGCGGCGCGACGACTACGACACCGACGCCAGCCTAGAGTACAGTGAGGACGAGGTGCACCAGCAGTTCCTGGACTTCTACGAAGACGCGCTCCCCGAGTTCAGGAGCGCTGGGAACGTTGTGCAGTTTAAGGTAGTAACTGCAGCTCCTACAGACCAACACTGTAGAACTGATAGTTGTGCAGTTTAAGGTGGAACTGATAGTTGTGCAGTTTAAGGTAGTAACTGCAGCTCCTACAGACCAACACTGTAGAACTGATACCTGCAGATGGAGAATACTGATCATGAACACGCTCTTGTTTCTCTCGACAGGTCAGCTGTAACTTTGAGCCCCATCTGAGAGGAAATGTTTATGTCCAGTATGCCACGTAGGTGACCAATTGGCAGACTTCATTGAACTGCTGTGTGTGTATTTGTTGGTCGTGTCATTTCTCTAAATGCTTTGTGTGTATTTGTTGGTCGTGTCATTTCTCTAAATGCTGTGTGTGTATTTGTTGGTCGTGTCATTTCTCTAAATGCTGTGTGTGTATTTGTTGGTCGTGTCATTTCTCTAAATGCTGTGTGTGTATTTGTTGGTTGTGTCATTTCTCTAAATGCTTTGTGTGTATTTGTTGGTCGTGTAATTTCTCTAAATGCCACACATGCATTTGCAGGGAGGAGGACTGTAGCAAAGCCTTCCTGAAGTTTAATGGACGATATTATGCTGGAAGGCAGCTGCAGTGCGAGTTCTCGCCGGTCACGAGATGGAAGACCGCGATATGTGGTAGGCAGTTTTAACCCTAACCCACACTCAGTTTTAACCCTAACCCACACTCACAGTTTTAACCCTAACCCACACTCACAGCCGGGCTGCACCGCAATATGTGGTAGGCAGTTTTAACCCTAACCCACACTCAGTTTTAACCCTAACCCACACTCACAGTTTTAACCCTAACCCACACTCACAGCCGGGCTGCACTGGTTCGCTCCGCAATATGTGGTAGGCAGTTTTAACCCTAACCCACACTTACAGTTTTAACCCTAACCCACACTCACAGTTTTAACCCTAACCCACACTTACAGTTTTAACCCTAACCCACACTCACAGTTTTAACCCTAACCCACACTCACAGCCGGGCTGCACTGGTGATGGAAGACTGCAATATGTGGTAGGCAGTTTTTGCACACTCACAGCCGGCTGCACTGGTTCGCTCCGCAATATGTGGTAGGCAGGTTTTGCACACTCACAGCCGGGCTGCACTGGTTCGCTCTGCGTTCTGTCTGTGCAGAATAGACTGGTAAATGGTAAACTACAGATATATATTGAATGTATGTGCTGCCCTCACGCCTGGTGTAGTTGCATTGATGATAGCGGCTCGTTGTTGCAGCAGATGCTCCACAAACAAAACGCTTCAGCCTACCGATGGTCATTGTATGTTGATGAAGGACTACTGTATGTTGTGGATGGCTGTGAACATGTGATGTTCCTCCTTTCAGGCCTGTTCGATCGTCAGAAGTGTCCTAAAGGAAAACACTGCAATTTCCTCCATGTGTTCCGGAATCCCACGCGAGAGTTCCTCAAGGCTGACCAGGACCTCCACCTGTCCCCCGACGGCAACGGCAGTTTCACCGGCCGGCTCTCGGAACGCTCGTGGTCACAGCGAGGCCACAGCCCCGACAGGTGGTCATGGCGACGCTCAGCAAGGCGGAGCCGCAGCAGGAGTCAGGAGAGCAAGCGCTCGCGTCAGAGCTGGTGCACTAGAGCCGCCGGCCACACGCAGCGCAGACAACGGGGGAACCCAAGCAGAAGCCGGGAACGAGACCGGAGCAGAGGTCGCAGCAGAGGTCGCTCCCGTAGCAGAGGTCGCTCCCGGAGCAGAGATCGGAGCAGAGGGCGTTCCCGGAGCAGAGACCGGAATGGGGACAGGAGGCCCAGAGAGCGTTCCCCCACGACCAGATCAGCATGGAGATCTGCAAGCACATCTCACAGCACAGAGTCCTGCAGGAGGAGCCAGAGGAGGGACCGACAGATCACGGAGGACCTCACGGACACCACCGCCACGCCGACCGCCACGCCGACACGCCACAAACACTCCAAGAGAAGCAAGATCATGGAGGACCTCACGGACACCACCGCCACGGACACCATCGCCACGCCGACGCGCCACAAACACTCGAAGAGAAGCAAGAAGAAGAAGAGCAAGAAGAAGCACAAGAGGAAGAGGAGCAAATCGCCGGGTGGAAGCTCATCAGTGGAATCTGGCAAAGACACTGAGGACGAAGGTGATGCTCCGCTCCCTGCCCCGCAAGACCAGGGACCCCCTGATCAACACGGTATGGGACAGAGGGACGACTCCAACCAGCGTCCCCTCACAGAAGAACAGGACGTTTCCCATCAGCCTCCCACTGTGGAGGAACATGCTGGTTCTACAGAGGCTGAGGAGGAACATGCTGGTTCTACAGAGGCTGAGGAGGAACATGCTGGTTCTACAGAGGCTGAGGAGGAACATGCTGGTTCTACAGAGGCTGAGGTGGTGCTCGCTGATCCAGAAGGTCAAGTGATCGCTCTCCCTGATGTTCAAGATCAACGTTTAGTAGAAGACACTTCTTAACTTCTGAAAATGAAAAGCTGTTTGTGTTCAGACCGGTTACTTGGTAAAACTCAAAAGCCCATGTGTGTGAAATAAGTTCCAATATTAGGTGTCATGCCACAAATCGCTTTATATTGTGTGTTGTACATATATGTAAATAAAATATTTCTTAAATACTTGTTCTGTAATTCTGTCCAAGATAATATAAATGTATCTATATTTAAAAGATGTCAGTACCTGATTGTGTTCATCTAACAATATTATATTATATTATATATTATATTATATAAACTGCCAGGGCATGAATGTGTAAGAGTAACTCCGCTGGACTCTGAATGGTTTGGTAATGTTTTTAATACACATACAGTGATGACTCTGATGCACTATTCTTGACATCGTACTGTTAATACTGAGGACACATGGAGACAACCAAGACAAGTCTAGAAGGAATGTTTGTTTTCTAATTTGTAAACATAAAGCCACACTATTCAAATGACACTTTCAAAACGCATTGTAAAATCTACGTAACAGTGTTCAGGTCATGCTACACATAATCCCAATTATCCCTAGTGCTAATACTCTTGTCTGCACGGAGTCGTCTTCAGTATGTTTGCCTTGAATGGCAGATGCACCTTTCTTTGGAGACTACATTACGTAAAAACACACATTGGAAACCGTAAAGGAAACAAGTGTCACGTTCAGAAAAGGTACAAATTGAGATTGAGTATGTTTAAGGCAGTGGATGGTTGTCCAGTCAGTTTTGAGTGACATACATATAGCA
Organism: Sardina pilchardus; assembly: GCF_963854185.1. NCBI lineage: Eukaryota > Metazoa > Chordata > Actinopteri > Clupeiformes > Clupeidae > Sardina > Sardina pilchardus. The sequence continues at coordinate 224,433 of NC_085016.1, forward strand.
CCTCTACCCGTCCCAGGGGCCGAGGGAGTATGTCTGGTCAGTGTTCCTGCAGCGATCTGATTGGACGTCGGCGCTTTATGTGAGCCCTATCTCCTCCAGAACGCTGCGCGGAGCTTCGGCTTCCTAAAGGAACACAAAGAGAACTTTCAGCACCAGAGACTCTCAGAGGGAACACGAGCAAAGAGAACTTTCAGCACCAGAGACTCTCAGAGGGAACCAGAACAAAGAGAACTTTCAGCACCAGAAACTCTCAAGAGGGAACCAGAACAAAGAGAACTTTCAGCACCAGAGACTCTCAGAGGGAACCAGAACAAAGAGAACTTTCAGCACCACAAACTCTCAGGCACAAACTTACAACCAAGTCCTACCAATTTGGATGATATTATGTTGCTAAAGACAAGAACTACAACAATGCTGTACATGCAGCGCCAAATGAACAGTTCTACTCACTTACCTACCAAGAAAGCAGTGCTTGTGTAGTGAGCCACACCACAATGCTGACAGAGAAAAGCTAACGGGAGAATGTTGTGTCTATTCCATACCAAACATACAAGTACCTACTACCAATGGTAAGCCATATCGTAAATTAAGTGACGCAAATCTGACGTTATCCAACATGAATTACAATCACACTTTTTGTCTAGTAGACTTTTTAATTTTCAGTCCCTCTCACCTCTTGAAGCATGTCGGCCTGTTCAATGGCCTTCAGCACATTCTTCTTGGAGGTCTCCTGCGCCTCTCCGCCCAGGATGAACTCGTCCAGGATGTAGTAGGCCTTCTCAAAGTTAAAGATGATGTCCAGCTCACACACCTGACACAGAGCAATGACGCAGCTTGTTCAACGCAACACACCCAGAGTGTACAATGTACAGAGTTACTTACTTCAGTGAAACTAACGAATAATAAATAGAAGACTCACGCTGCCAAAATACTTGTCTAGTAACTCGACGTAGCGGTGGATGATCTCCAGGGTGATCAGCTCGTTATCCTGGTCCTCCACAGCGCAGCAGAAATACAAACTTGCGTATCTGTGATAATGACAAGGCCATGAGCACACACACACACACACACACACACACACACACACACACACACACACACACACACACACACACACACACACACACACACACACACACACACAAGGCCATGAGCTTGGTGTCCTTGGACAATGAGAGCACAATGGGTACTTCACTCAACACAGCACATAACAAGTCTCATATCAAGTTAAACTTGACCTTCATTTCTAAATAAGAGATCGCATGCTTTGGAAGCCTATTGGTCAGCGCCATGAATTCAACATTCTGTAGCCCTGCAGGCATTTTTGAGAAAAAGTTGTCATACATGATATTTTTAAAGTTCAATGTCTTCTGACTATGAATCCACGGTACAACTGAAAGAAGGCTCTCAGTTTTTCAAAATTATTATTGAAACAATATGTGTACTGGTCATAGGCGAGACTCTAAAGGTGAATAGGGTAACAGTTTTTTAACTTCTATAGCTAATACCATGAAGCTTTCCTAGTTTGTGACTTACACTACCACAAGTAACCGTGCCTAGTTTGTGACTTACACTACCACAAGTAACCGTGCCAGGCATTTTCTGAGCGCTCTGATGGAAGCAACGGCTTTACAGTCGCTCATTCCACGCAAGGTGGACCCAGTTGGGCACCCAGCTGTCCGCTAGTACGCTACCCAGGCTTGGGTCATAGCTACCCAGGCTTGGGTCATGGCCTCTGAGTAGACTGTGCAGTCCAGCCTCAGCCCCTGTTCCCGCCACTCTCAGCCCTTAGAGGGGGGACACCATAGATACTGTATATATAGGTGTCTATGGTGGACACGCAACAACATCACGCTCACGGTCTCCACGAGTGCTGCTGCGTCCTACTCCTGAACACCAACGTCAGTCAAGCACAGGGCGGAGTCTCCCTGGCCAATCACAGGGCGGAGTCTCCCTGGCCAAGCACAGGGCGGAGTCTCCCTACAGGGCGGAGTCTCCCTGGCTAATCACAGGGCGGAGTCTCCCTGGCCAATCACAGGGCGGACATCCATCAGGATACTGCAAGTCTCCCTGGTCAGTCTCCTCTCTTGGCTGTGCATTTCCATACCCACTTTTACTGACTTCAGATGGCACCACCATTATCGCTACATCACCAGTGATCTTTGTGCCAGGACAACATTCTGCTGCTCAACCTCAGAAAAAACAGAACCAGATAGTGGACTACAGGAGACAGCAGAAAGAGGAACACACACACGCACACGCACACGCACACGCACACACCTACATTGGGGGCACATCAGTGGAGAGCGTTGCTAAGAGTCAGACACTAATGTCAAGTGTGCTCAATGTGGCCTATGGGAGCCGGTCTGTAGATATACAGAACACATATCTACAGCCGAGACACTATAGCTCATCAGGACCCGTCAGGCGTGCCAAAGACCATATAGAACACATATCTATGCCTAAGACCATAGACGTATAGAACACATATCTATGCCTAAGACCATAGACATAATCTATGCTTAAGACCATAGACATATTAACACATATCTGTGCCTAAGACCATAGACATATTAACACATATCTGTGCCTAAGACCATAGACATATTAACACATATCTATGCCTAAGGCAGCCGAGACACTAGGAGCTCATCAGGACCCTGCCTGCTTGCAGTTGTCGCTCACCCCAAGTAAGCTAGACTCTAGGAACATGTCAGTATTCAACTTGTGCAAGGTGTTTTCAGCTTGTGTTCCTGACATTGTCCGCTATCACCAGAGGCACAGTAGGCTATATGTTAACATCGAGTGAGCTCACCTATAGAAACATGTTTACTGTTCTGAAAGTGCTGGTTCAGGTCATCACATGATCTGATAACATCTCATGTTCTCCTTTAAAGAACTGAGGATTCATAACACTACATTTGGCAACATTTGCATGTTTGAAAAACCTATATTAAACATAATGTTTGCTTGTTTCCTTCTTGACTTAAAAATAATTTTGGGCAGCCATTTTCTTTTTATTATTTATGACTAAACAGTGACTGTTATCTTGTTATGGCCTAGGCTACAGCATTAAATGGATTCAGCACCTAAAAATCATATGGAAACAACACAGGAAGTACTTTTCCTAAAAAATGGCTATAGGCTACCACATTTTTCCAAATGTCGGTCCTGGCTAGCCTGGCTATGTCCTATAGTCTAGTTCTTCAAAGTCTCTCATGGGAACTGAACTGAACTCACCTTTTGTAAACGATTTTAAGATCCCTCCACTCTAGGAAGCTACACATTTTGGGCTTGCGAGCCAGCACCATCTGTATAACTTCACGGGCGATCTTCTTCTTCTGGGTGTCCGCTATGGGCACATACCACTTCTGAAGCCTCAGCTTGCCCTGGCGACTGAACAGCAACATGAAGTGCATCTGCAAGGACAGCAGAGTTAACGGTGAAGGGTATGGCCGCCAGCACAGCGGGGAAATGGATATCAAGTGAAGAGATAAAAACAACGTGTGTCGAAACAGAAGGCCAATAGCCTACAGGCCCTGAGAGATTCGTGACATTTTCGAAAGTATCTGAAAAGGAGAACTGAAGAGGGAAACAGTGCCGTATGAAAGACGCTACTCATGTCATTCTGCGTCGTGGCATCGAAAAAAGAAATCAAAGTGATTCGCCTACTTAGTATTTACGTAGGAAATATACAAAGTTAGTAAACAGCAGTAGAGGCTATACATCAGGTTCCCAAATGACGACGTAATAAAAGTTTGCGGAATAAATAGGTAAATAACAATTATCTCGAAAAAAAGACCTCTCTTGAAACAAAGAATAGAGCTGGCAAATTAGCTCTCCGTAGCTTTCGGTGTACGCAATCTAATTCATGTTTTGAGATGAAGAGTAGGCTACTTACCTTTACACTCGGATATGTCAAATTTTGCAGAACATGTGCGAAAAAGAATGAGCGAACCGCTACATAAACACTTTCAAGGTGGAGTAGGAGAGTTGCGATGGTTGTGGCTCATCTCTTTTTTTTTCACTTTCCGCTACAAACCTGATTGAGAGTTGCATGTCATTGGCTGAACGTTACATCGCGGAGATGCACCATTGGTTTAAAACAGATGATCTGTTGATGCTTAAACGATTTATTAAGGATTTGCATCGTCATCAAAACATACATTTGCCATATGTATATGGTTGATATAGTTTGCCTACATTTACCCTGTTTTCCCACTAAACAAATACCATGATTTTTGGAGATGGGACGCTAACAAAATAGTCCCACAGACGGAACTTCCGGTATTTGCTGTCATCGACAATGCTATGGCAGTGCGCGACTGAGGCGTACGCCAAAGGATGACTGCAGATGTTTGCTGCTGCATGAGATTAGTCGTCGGTGTTTCATCAAAGCACGGGTGTGCGAACGGGAAGATGTAAACGGTGGAAGATATAACGGGGATTTCATTACATTCAACTCAGGTGATAGTCGAATATGGTCTGTTGACTGTGAGCAAAACTGTTTACCATTGGAGTGCGTTTCCTCATCATAGTTTTGTTGACTCCCGTACAGGGCCGATTGTAGAATTGTCTGCAAATAGTTGCTGTTCAATTTGCCACACCAGCTGGTTCTAACGACACGATACTTTCAGAACAGGCGGAACATCAGACGGTTCTAACGACACGATGCTTTCAGAACAGGCGGAACATCAGCTGTGAGAATGCGGAGTCGGAGTAACTCGGGAGTCCGATTGGATGGGTACGCCAGGCTCGTGCAGGAGACAATTTTGTGCCATCAGGTGGGTGATGAGATTCTTACTTTCTCTCCGGTGTGTGTGTTGGACAGGCTGATGAGTTTAACCACGTTAACCAAAACTGCTAACTGCCCATTCCAGGGGAGGCTAAATTTGCCCGTGCTGGTGTTCTCTTCAAATAAACAGCAGCAGTGCATGACCAAAGGTCGTCTTTAAATAGACAGGGGTGAAAAATATTTGTATTATCTTCAACACCTAAGTAGGCTACTGAAGCCTCTCACACCGATGCTTTCAGTGAAGCCTCGTCAACAGTGCGAGGTGTAACATGAACTAGCGCCAGTGCACTGGAGTCTACCAGTTCGACCAGTTGTTGATGTTTTGCCTGGCTGCTTTAGAATCCGGTGACGGGCCTCTTACCGGCCAGTGCCCAGCAGAAGGATGCCTGGGTCAGGGACAACGTGTACAGCATACTGGCCGTGTGGGGCCTGGGCATGGCCTACCGCAAGAATGCTGACCGCGACGAGGACAAGGCCAAGGCCTATGAACTTGAACAGGTGGGTTTCAGTTGAGACTGTTATTCAGGTGTGTGTGTGTGTGGTGATGTGCATTTCAGCTGTTGATCTTGCTGTCTACAGAGCGTGGTGAAGCTGATGCAAGGCCTTCTGCAGTGCATGATGAGACAGGTGGGAACCTCTCTCAGTTCACAATTCCACACATCATGAGTTTGTGTATGTCAGTGAAAAGCTCTTTCAGTTCACAATTCCACACCTGAGTTTGTATATGTCTGTGAAAACCTCTCTCAGGTCCTACTACTGTATAGTTTCAGTGCAAATGGACAAAGGGAATGTTATATGTATGTATATATATATATATATATATATATATATATATATAAATCTATATCTATGGGTGCACATATATATAAATCTATATGATACATATCTGGGTGCACGTATATAAATCTGTACCTATGGGTGCATGTATGTATAAATCTATATGGTAAATCTGTATGGTACGTATATAAATCTATATGGTAAATCTATATCTATGGTACGTATATGAGTGCATGTATGTATAAATCTATATGGTAAATCTATATATATATATATATGGTACGTATATAAAGCTATATCTATGGGTGCATGTATACAAATCTATATGGTAAATCTATATCTATGGTACGTATATGAGTGCATGTAAATCTATATGGTAAATCTATATCTATGGTACGTATATAAAGCTATATCTATGGGTGCATGTATGTCAGTGCCACGTGTTGCTGTGTGCCTGCTGAGCATGTGCGTGGGTGTGACTGCAGGTGTACAGTACGTATATATAAATCTATATCTATGGTACGTATATAAATCTATATCTATGGTATGTATATAAATCTATATCTATGGGACGTATAGTCCCACGCAGAGCCATATAAAGAGAGAGTTGCGACAACCCGGGTAGCCTACAGAAAATTCGGTTTGTGACGTGGTTCGTGTAACTTCAAGTAGTTCAAATCTGGTTTAAATAGTTCCCGGAAGCGATTTTGACTGTTCGTTAGAATCATAAAATAACCGTCTTTTACTGTCTGTTAACGAGTGTTCGATCCTAACTTCCGGGAACTATTGTTGAGAAAATATGGAACATTAGCGTCAATGGAGTTGTCGCAACTCTCTCTTTATATGGCTCTGGTCCCACGTGTTGCTGTGTGCCTGCTGAGCTGAGCATGTGCGTGGGTGTGCCTGCAGGTGTACGTATATATACTGTAAATCTATATCTATGGTACGTATATAAATCTATATCTATGGTACGTATAGTCCCACGTGTTGCTGTGTGCCTGCTGAGCTGAGTGTGTGCGTGGGTGTGACTGCAGGTGTACAGTACGTATATATAAATCTATATCTATGGTACGTATATAAATCTATATCTATGGTGCGTATATAAATCTATATCTATATCTATGGTGCGTATATAAATCTATATCTATGGTACGTATATAAATCTATATCTATATCTATGGTGCGTATATAAATCTATATCTATAGCTGAGCGTGTGCGTGTGCGTGTGTGTGCCTGCAGGTGGCGAAGGTGGAGAAGTTCAAGCACACGCAGAGCACCAAGGACTGCCTGCATGCCAAGTACCACACGGGCACCTGCGCCACCGTGGTGGGGGACGGGCAGTGGGGGCACCTGCAGGTGGACGCCACCTCCCTCTACCTGCTCTACCTGGCACAGATGACCGCCTCAGGTCAGAGGTCATCTCAGCTTAGATCTCTAGTGGCACAGATGACCGCCTCAGGTCAGAGATCATCTCAGCTCAGATCTCTAGTGGACAGGATGAGGGTATCTGCAGTATTAGATCTGTAGATCTGTAGTGGACAGGATGAGGGTATCTGTCTGCAGTATTAGATCATTAGATCTGTAGATCTGTAGTGAGCAGGACTAGGGTATCTGTCTGCAGTATTAGATCTGTAGTGGACTGGACGAGGGTATCTGCAGTATTAGATCTGTAGATCTGTAGTGGACAGGATGAGGGTATCTGTCTGCAGTATTAGATCATTAGATCTGTAGATCTGTAGTGAGCAGGACTAGGGTATCTGTCCGCAGTATTTGGTTCAGGGCATATGATTGTATTGAAGGATCACTTGTGGTCTTTGTTACTTGATATGGAATGTGTATTTTTATCTTATTTTGATATAGATTGGTTATTATAATACTAAAATGCTATCCTGAAATACTAAAATGTGCTCTACAATCCTACCAGGCCTGCACATTATTTCCAACTTGGATGAAGTGGCTTTCATCCAGAACTTGGTTTTCTACATTGAGGCTGCGTACAAAGTTGCTGTGAGTTTGGCTGCGTCTCCAATGAGCATCTCTAATGCAGATATCCAGCACTGGCACTCACACTCACACTCGTTTCCTCTCCGCAGGACTATGGCATGTGGGAGAGAGGGGACAAGACCAACAAGGGCATCCCGGAGCTCAACGGGAGTTCTGTGGGAATGGCAAAGGTCAGAGGTTAGAGGTTAAGGCCATGCCACGGCAGATATACAGTAGTTGTGTTGACCATATTTTATATATGTGTGTGTGTGTGTACGGCAGACATACAGTAGTTGTGTTTGCTATATTTTATATATGTGTGTGTGTGTGTACGGCAGACATACAGTACAGTTGTGTTGTGTATATTTTATATGTGTGTGTGTGTGTGTGTGTGTGTGTGAAGGGGAATTTCAGATGTTTTATTCTTTTTAAAATATTAAGGCGGCCCTGGAGGCTATTGATGAGCTGGACCTGTTCGGCGCTCACGGCGGCCCCAAGTCGGTTATTCATGTGCTGCCAGACGAGGTGGAGCACTGTCAGGTGGGTCAGCGTCTTACTGCTCCACTGATGAAGTTGCTCCACTGATGGAAATTGACTAACTAGCTTGACAGGCGAGTTTGCTTGCAGTGATCAAGGCTGCCACATGTCGGCAGTGATGAAAGCTAATTAGCTTTAGCTTCTGATTCCAAGCGTGTTTGCCCCCTCAGTCCATCCTGTGCTCCATGCTGCCGAGGGCCTCCACGTCTAAGGAGATCGACGCTGGCCTCCTGTCCGTCATCTCCTTCCCTGCGTTTGCTGTGGAGGATGCCGACCTGGTGAATCTCACCAAGGGAGACATCATCTCCAAGCTGCAGGTACTTTTGTCTCACAGAAAGGAACCAGTGACACAAACATGCCTATAGTCATGTGTTTACATTACAGGGTCGCTACATGTGTTTACATTACAGGGTCGCTACATGCCTATAGTCTATGTGTTTACATTACAGGGTCGCTACATGCCTATAGTCTCTGTGTTTACATTACAGGGTCGCTACATGCCTATAGTCATGTGTTTACATTACAGGGTCGCTACATGTGTTTACATTACAGGGTCGGTACATGCCTATAGTCATGTGTTTACATTACAGGGTCGCTACATGCCTATAGTTTATGTGTTTACATTACAGGGTCGGTATGGTTGCTGTCGATTTATTAGAGACGGATACAGGACTCCAAAGGAGGTATGTGCGGTTGTGAACCTACTGTACACACATACACACACACACACACACACACACACACACACACACACACATTTCCCCCTTTGAAATCTTTGTTAACCTGATTTGACAGACAGACTGTATAGTGTTTGATTGAAAGGGCTCCATATTGAGAAGTGTTACCACCTCTGCCTCCGCAGGACCCCACCCGCCTGCACTATGATCCAGCTGAGCTGAAGCTGTTTGAGAACATTGAGTGTGAATGGCCGGTGTTCTGGACCTACCTCATAATAGACGGAGTCTTCAACGAGGACCACGTGCAGGTAGGAACCTACTTCATATTAGACGCCACGTGCTGGTAGGAGCCTACATCATATTAGACATGCAGGTAGGATCCTACCTCATATTAGACATGCAGGTAGGATCCTACCTCATATTAGACATGCAGGTAGGATCCTACCTTATATTAGACGTGCAGGTAGGATCCTACCTTATATTAGACGCCACATGCAGGTAGGATCCTACCTCATATTAGACATGCAGGTAGGATCCTACCTCATATTAGACATGCAGGTAGGATCCTACCTCATATTAGACGCCACATGCAGGTAGGAACCTACTTCATATTAGACATGCAGGTAGGATCCTACCTTATATTAGACGCCACATGCAGGTAGGATCCTACCTCATATTAGACATGCAGGTAGGATCCTACCTCATATTAGACATGCAGGTAGGATCCTACCTTATATTAGACGCCACATGCAGGTAGGATCCTACCTCATATTAGACGCCACATGCAGGTAGGAACCTACCTCATATTAGACGCCACATGCAGGTAGGAACCTACCTCATAATAGATGACTATTCTAAGTTAGACGTACAGGTAGGAACTTACCTCATATTAGATGTATAGTTAGGAACCTACATCTTATTAGACTCCACGTGCAGGTAGGAACCTACCTCATATTAGACAGCGTTTTCAATGAGGACCACGTGCAGGTAGTACTCTCCATCCGACTGGGCTGTAGCTACACCCATTATGCCAGCTTGTCTCTGTTGAATGCTGGGAAACTGTTCCTCTAGAGCAGCAGATTAGATGGAGCTGTGTGGAGCAGCAGATTAGATGGAGCTGTTCCTCTAGAGCAGCAGATTAGATGGAGCTGTTCCTCTAGAGCAGCAGATTAGATGGAGCTGTGTGGAGCAGCAGATTAGATGGAGCTGTGTGGAGCAGCAGATTAGATGGAGCTGTTCCTCTAGAGCAGCAGATTAGATGGAGCTGTTCCTCTAGAGCAGCAGATTAGATGGAGCTGTGTGGAGCAGCAGATTAGATGGAGCTGTTCCTCTAGAGCAGCAGATTAGATGGAGCTGTTCCTCTAGAGCAGCAGATTAGATGGAGCTGTTCCTCTAGAGCAGCAGATTAGATGGAGCTGTTCCTCTAGAGCAGCAGATTAGATGGAGCTGTTCCCCTAGAGCAGCACAGTAAATGGAGCTGTTCCCCTAGAGCAGCAGATTAGATGGAGCTGTTCCTCTAGAGCAGCAGATTAGATGGAGCTGTTCCTCTAGAGCAGCAGATTAGATGGAGCTGTTCCTCTAGAGCAGCAGATTAGATGGAGCAGCAGATTAGATGGAGCTGTTCCCCTAGAGCAGCAGATTAGATGGAGCAGCAGATTAGATGGAGCTGTTCCCCTAGAGCAGCAGATTAGATGGAGCAGCAGATTAGATGGAGCTGTTCCCCTAGAGCAGCAGATTAGATGGAGCTGTTCCCCTAGAGCAGCAGATTAGATGGAGCTGTTCCTCTGGAGCAGCAGATTAGATGGAGCTGTTCCTCTAGAGCAGCAGATTAGATGGAGCTGTTCCCCTAGAGCAGCAGATTAGATGGAGCTGTTCCCCTAGAGCAGCAGATTAGATGGAGCTGTGTGGAGCAGCAGATTAGATGGAGCTGTTCCTCTAGAGCAGCAGATTAGATGGAGCTGTTCCTCTAGAGCAGCAGATTAGATGGAGCTGTTCCCCTGGAGCAGCAGATTAGATGGAGCTGTTTCTCTAGAGCAGCACAGTAAATAGCTGGAATGGCTCACTGTAGGACAGGATGTTCATGGCCAGAGGTTATACTCATGTTTGTCCACAAGGAGGTGTTGTGTCCTGTGATACTCATGTTTGTCTGCAAGGGAGGTGCTGTGTCCGGTGAAACGGCCTACTCTATTTGTTGAGCAGGTGCAGGAGTACAGAGAGGCTCTGGATGAAGTCCTGATCCGCGGGCAGAACGGGATACGACTGGTGCCTGAGCTCTACGCTGTACCTGCAGACAAGGTTACCCTGCTCACACCTGACCCTTTCACAAACAAATGCTGGCCCAGAGAATCTCAGGAGGTTGCCCCATACACAACACATAATCTGGCTTGTGTTCGTGTTGACGTCCCTCAGGTGGAGGAGGAGTACGGGAGCCCACACACGGTGGACCGAGTCGCTGCTGGCCAGCTCCCTCACCTGTGGGGCCAGTCCCTCTACGTCATCAGCTGTCTGCTAGCGGAGGTAACGGCCTTTCTGATCGAAATATTAGCACTCGTTCTTTTGAACACGGATCCATACGATGATGCCATATAAGCAGTGAGTATCACACCGTTATGTATATATATGAGCAGTCAGTATCACACCGTTATGTATATGAGCAGTGAGTATCACACCGTAATGTACAGTGAGGAGCACATGTATTTGATACCATGCTAAAACAGGAATATAAAATCACCATTTGACAATTGATCTTAATGCCTTAATTCTAAAAATGTCAAATTTTCAAATGATGATTTTCTATTCCTGAACGCAAATGGCGAAAACAAACAAAAAAACTCAAAAATGCTGCTTGCAACTGACGTAACGTATCACGTGCACGGCGACAAAGATGTGGCGGCAGAACGTAAACGTAGTTACTCCTCCCATGTCAAATGAAATGACAGAGATTTCTAGTTCCGTCCGAATTGGACATTTACATTACAGAGGTCGTGTGATAAGCTAGTCCCGTCCGAATAGGGCTTAAGTCATATCAAGTGACCTAGAGGGCTGAAATGTGGTCCGTTCAGAGATGCTTGTTCCAAAGAGGTCAAACATTTGATTAAAGGCCAAACTGCAATAGGTTGGAGCAGTGGCCTCTTCAGGCAACAACTTGAACTCGACAATTAATGAGTTACTGTATGGTCTGAATAGAATTCGCTATCCGTAACTAATCCACTATCTACATAGTTACTGTATGGTCTGAATAGAATTGGCTATCCGTAATTAATCCACTATCTACATAAAGGCTGTAGGATATGAAATGAGAGAATATAGAATACACTCAATGCTTTCGTGTTTTAGCGAACTGTAGTTGTGCTCGCTTCTCTCTCTGTGCAGGGATTGTGTTTTAGCAAACTATAGTTGTGCTTGCTTCTCTCTCTGTGCAGGGATTGTGTTTTAGCAAACTATAGTTGTGTGTGCTTCTCTCTGTGTGCAGGGCTTCTTGGCTCCAGGAGAGATAGACCCGCTATAGTTGTGCTTGCTTCTCTCTTCTCTCTCTGTGCAGGGATTGTGTTTTAACTGTAGTTGTGCTTGCTTCTCTCTCTGTGCAGGGCTTCTTGGCTCCAGGAGAGATAGACCCGCTATAGTTGTGTGTGCTTCTCTCTCTGTGCAGGGCTTCTTGGCTCCAGGAGAGATCGACCCGCTCAACAGGAGGTTCTCCACCTGCTTCAAACCTGATGTGGTTGTACAGGGTAGGGGACCATTACAGTGGGAGGATTGAGTGTGTGTGTGATGCTAGGAAGTGTGTGATCCTAGTAAGAGTGTGACGTTATAGTGTGTGTGTGTGTGTGTGTTCTGTGCCAGTGGGTGTGTGTTCTGTGCCAGTGGGTGTGTGTGTATTGCTAGTGAGTGAGTGTGTGTGTGTGTGTGTGTGTGTGTGTGTGTGTGTGTGTGTGTGTGTGTGTGTGTGTGTGTGTGTGTGTTCTGTGCAAGTGGGTGTGTGTGTATTGCTAGTGTGTGTGTGTGTGTGTGTGTGTGTGTGTGTGTGTGTGTGTTCTGTGCAAGTGGGTGTGTGTGTATTTTAAGTGTGTGTGTGTGTGTGTGTGTGTGTGTGTGTGTGTGTTGTAGTGGGTGTGTGTGTATTGCTAATGTGTGTGTGTGTGTGTGTGTGTGTGTGTGTGTGTGTGTGTGTGTGTGTGTGTGTGTGTGTGTGTGTAGTGGGGGTGTGTGTATTTTAAGTGTGTGTGTATTTAAGTGTGTGTGTGTGTGTGTGTGTGTGTGTGTAGTGGGGGTGTGTGTGTATTCTAAGTGTGTGTGTGTGTGTGTGTGTGTGTGTGTGTGTGTGTGTGTAGTGGGGGTGTGTGTGTATTCTAAGTGTGTGTGTGTGTGTGTGTGTGTGTGTGTGTGTGTGTGTGTGTGTGTGTGTGTAGTGGGGGTGTGTGTGTATTCTAAGTGTGTGTGTGTGTGTGTGTGTGTGTGTGTGTGTGTGTGTGTGTGTGTGTGTGTGTGTGTGTGTGTGTGTGTGTGTGTAGTGGGGGTGTGTGTATTGCTAATGTGTGTGTGTGTGTGTGTGTGTGTGTGTGTGTGTGTGTGTGTGTGTGTGTAGTGGGGGTGTGTGTATGTAAGTGTGTGTGTATTGCTAATGAGTGTGTGTGTGTGTAGTGGGGTGGTGCGGAACGCAGCAGATCCAGGCGTGCCTGAGAGTGTGTGTGTGGTGTGTGTGTGTGTGGTGTGTGCAGCACCAATCAAGCATCATGCCTGCTCGCATCCTCAGCCACATCTACGCCAAGCTGGGGTACGTGTGTGTGGTGTGTGTGTTGTGTGTGTGTGTGTGTGTGTGTGTGTGTGTGTGTGTGTGTGTGTGTGTGTGTGTGTGTGTGTGTGCAGCCAATCAGCATCATGCCCGCTCGCATCCTCAGCCACATCTACGCCAAGCTGGGTACGTGTGTGTGTGTGTGTGTGTGTGTGTGTGTGTGTAGCCAATCAGCATCATGCCTGCTCGCATCCTCAGCCACATCTACGCCAAGCTGGGTACGTGTGTGTGTGTGTGTGTGTGTGTGTGTGTGTGTGTGTGTGTGTGTGTGTGTGTGTGTGTGCAGCCCATCCACATCATGCCTGCTCGCATCCTCAGCCACATCTACGCCAAGCTGGGTACGTGTGTGTGTGTGTGTGTGTGTGTGTGTGTGTGTGTGTGTGTGTGTGCAGCCAATCAGCATCATGCCCGCCCGCATCCTCAGCCACATCTACGCCAAGCTGGGTACGTGTGTGTGTGTGTGTGTGTGTGTGTGTGTGTGTGTGTGTGTGTGTGTGTGTGCAGCCCATCCACATCATGCCTGCTCGCATCCTCAGCCACATCTACGCCAAGCTGGGTACGTGTGTGTGTGTGTGTGTGTGTGTGTGTGTGTGTGTGTGTTCTACGCCAAGCTGGGTACGCCTACTGCCATCTGTGCAATGCTGTAGCCTGCTGCCATCTGCAGTGCCATGCTGTAGCCATCTGCCAGTTTCCAGCTTATTTCTGATCAAATTGAAGTGAACTTGGTGTTTAAGGTGTTTTTTGTTGTTGTTTTTTTGCAGGGAACTGCAAGAAGCTGAATCTGACTGGTCGGCCTTACAGGCATATTGGGGTTTTGGGAACTTCAAAGTTTTACGAGCTCAGAAATCGTACCTATGCATTCACGCCTCAGGTGGAGACTCCTCTTTTTAAACCCATATCCAGTATTGTTCAATCTGTTGGACTGGAGTGTGACGTTCTCTAGTGTGTGTGTGTGTGTGTGTGTTCTGTGTGTGTGTGTGTGTGTGTAATGCTAGTAGTGTTTGTGTGACTCCTCTTTTTAAACCCATATCCAGTATTGTTCAATCTGTTGGACTGGAGTCTGATGTCTCTAGTGTCTGTGTGTGTGTGTTCTGTGTGTGTGTGTGTGTAATGCTAGTAGAGTTTGTGTGACTCCTCTTTTTAAACCCATATCCAGTATTTTTCAATCTGTTGGACTGGATCTGCAGTGTCTTTGATTCACTACTTTCTTCTACTCCATCTGCTTGACTCTACTGTATGGGTTCTTCTACTCCATCTGCTTGACTCTACTATGGGTTAGTATGGGTTTATGGGTTTTTCTTTGTTACTTTCTTACAGTTCATTGACCAGCACCATTTCTACCTGGCACTGGACAATCAGATGATCGTGGAGATGTTGCGTAACGAGCTGGCGTACCTGTCCAGCCGTTGGAGAATGACTGGACGGCCAACACTGACCTTTCCCATCACCAAGAGCATGCTGGGTAATCGGCGGATACTTCTCATTCACCAATATTTTAATAGTGGTTTCGACACCCAAACATTTCCTCACTTATATTCTTCTTCAGTGGATGAAGGTGAGAGCATTGACCCATGCATCCTGTCCACCCTGAGGAAGTTACAAGATGGCTACTTTGGAGGGGCAAGGCAAGTGTATCTGCACGCAGCACAACACTACAACAGGCTGTTAGTCTCTCAGTGTGCAGCGCTCAGACTATTCAGCTGCTCCCAGATCAGTGTGCTTATTGGCCAATAGTCCTGCCTATCAGACTATTCCGCTGCTCCCAGATCAGTGTGCTTATTGGCCAATAGTCCTGCCTATCAGACTATTCCGCTGCTCCCAGATCAGTGTGCTTATTGGCCAATAGTGCTGCCTATCAGACTATTCAGCTGCTCCCAGATCAGTGTGCTTATTGGCCAATAGTGCTGCCTATCAGACTATTCAGCTGCTCCCAGATCAGTGTGCTTATTGGCCAATAGTCCTGCATATCAGACTATTCAGCTGCTCCCAGATCAGTGTGCTTATTGGCCAATAGTGCTGCTGCCTATCAGACTATTCGGCTGCTCCCGGATCAGTGTGCTGATTGGCCAATAGTGCTGCCTATCAGACTATTCGGCTGCTCCCGGATCAGTGTGCTTATTGGCCAATAGTCCTGCCTATCAGACTATTCGGCTGCTCCCGGATCAGTGTGCTTATTGGCCAATAGTCCTGCCTATCAGACTATTCGGCTGCTCCCGGATCAGTGTGCTTATTGGCCAATAGTCCTGCCTATCAGACTATTCGGCGGCTCCCGGATCAGTGTGCTTATTGGCCAATAGTCCTGCCTATCAGACTATTCAGCTGCTCCCAGATCAGTGTGCTTATTGGCCAATAGTCCTACCTATCAGACTATTCAGCTGCTCCCAGTGTACTTATTTGTGCTGTTTATCAGGGTTCAGTAGTGATCTAGTCATGTACACTGTGAGCTCAGAGCAACTGCGCTCTGTCAATTATGCCAAATAGAGCAATTAGATGAGGGTGATTATAATCGTCACTTAAAGGAACATGCTAATGCCTATTAGCATTTTACCATCTACCCCAAAGTCTAAGTGGAACAACTTGCTTCCATTGAACTATGCCAAGCTAGGCTAACAGTGTAAATCTGGGTTTTTGCACAGAGAAGGTTATGCATCCTTTTATCTAAGCTGGCATGCTCCTGTGAAAATAAGGCAGGGATAGCCATCCCATTTGGAGGGGTGATTTGCAGGGTGTGGAGGCCCTGGAGTTGATGACCTGCTGTTGGTGGCCAGGGGGTGAGTTAAGTCAGAGTAAGTGGTGAACCTCCAAATAGAAGAGCTGCATGGCTTCACTCTCCTACAAAACAATGCCATTGGGCTCTTGTTGTGGGAGGTTTAGCACTTACTCTGAGTTAACTTAGCCAGGTTTGTCACTAAACAACATACTTGGAATAGCCTGGTGGTGTTGGTCTTGTGTTGGTGGTCTGGTGTTGATGGTCTGGTGTTGGTGGTCTGGTGTTGATGGTGTCTTGTTGATGGTCTCTTGTTGATGGTGTCTTGTTGATGGTCTGCTATGTTCTTCTCAGGGTCCAGATGGGAACTCTGTCCAGCTTCCTCATCACCTCCTTTCACACCCAGCTCAGCTTTATGGACACAGACTCAGATGACAACTTCCTGGAGGATGAGGAGGACGAGGAAGATGATGATGAGGAAGAAGAAAGTTACGCTACTGCAGGTACCGACTCATGACTGTTGGAGTCTCATGGAACTCATGGAACTTGGTTTTTGTGCATAAATAAGAAGTGTTATTATTATTATTATTAGTGTCGGTGGGCAGCGTCAGGAGGGACCTGTTTGATCAGTACCTCACGAATCTGGACCAGAGCACAGAGGCCAAAAGTCATCTCCCTCCCATCCAGAGGGGGCAGCACCATGTCTTCAGTGCAGAGCACACCACCAGAGACATCCTGTCCTTCATGGCTCAAGTGCAGGGCCTCAACATCCCAAGTGAGTCTGAGACCCAGGACAGGCTTGGCTCTACCTGAGATGTTATGTACACTAGACACAACACAGTACACTGCACTAGACCCAAGGCCTTCATTCATTGCATTTGATCATTTAATCTTGGGGTGTAAAGTTAATATATCAGGAGATGTTGCAATCAGTTGCAAAAGGTCCTCCAGGTTTATTTCCTGTAAATGTGTTCTTGTGTTCCAGAAACTTCGATGTTCTTGCCTGTTAGTCCGTGATGAAATGTGTTCTTGTGTTCCAGAAACTTCGATGTTCTTGCCTGTTAGTCTGTGATGAAATGTGTTCTTGTGTTCCAGAAGCGTCGATGTTCTTGCCTGTTACGTCTGTGATGAATAAGCATCGCAAGTCTCTGAACCTGCTGGTGGTTCCTCAGCACCATCAGCACCCCACACCAGCAGCCAAGGCAAGTCCTCCTACAGACGCTGAGAAACTAGGCCCACTAACCCGAGGGTTTTATATTTCTGAATGTTTCAGATGTTAAATTCCCAGTGCTCTAGGTAAGGGATCTCCCCCAGTGGCCAGTCACTGAGACTAGATTAGACTCAACTTCATTTCCATTGAGCAGAGTACAAGCACATGCAGTTTGCGTCTAATCAGAAGTGCAAACAGCAGAAAAGTAATATATACAGTATAGGCAGATGGTGCAGTATAAATGTGTAAATGTGTCCCCACTCTACTGGTGTCACGTGTAAATGTGTCCCCACTCTATTGGTGTAAATGTGTAAATGTGTCCCCACTCTACTGGTGTCACGTGTAAATGTGTCCCCACTCTAATGGTGTCCTGTGTAAATGTGTCCCCACTCTAATGGTGTCATGTGTAAATATGTCCCCACTCTACTGGTGTCATGTGTAAATGTGTCCCCACTCTAATGGTGTACATGTGTCCCCACTCTACTGGTGTCCTGTGTAAATGTGTCCCCACTCTAATGGTGTCATGTGTAAATATGTCCCCACTCTACTGGTGTCATGTGTAAATGTGTCCCCACTCTAATGGTGTAAATGTGTCCCCACTCTACTGGTGTAAGTATGTCCCCACTCTACTGGTGTAAATGTGTCCCCACTCTACTGGTGTAAATGTGTCCCCACTCTAATGGTGTCCTGTGTAAATGTGTCCCCACTGTACTGGTGTCCTGTGTAAATGTGTCCCCACTCTAATGGTGTCCTGTGTAAATGTGTCCCCACTCTACTGGTGTCATGTGTAAATGTGTCCCCACTCTACTGGTGTCATGTGTCCCCACTCTACTGGTGTCATGTGTAAATGTGTCCCCACTCTAATGGTGTAAATGTGTCCCCACTCTACTGGTGTCATGTGTAAATGTATCCCCACTCTAATGGTGTCATGTGTAAATATGTCCCCACTCTACTGGTGTAAATGTGTAATTGTGTCCCCACTCTACTGGTGTCATGTGTAAATGTGTCCCCACTCTACTGGTGTCATGTGTAAATGTGTCCCCACTCTACTGGTGTCATGTGTAAATGTGTCCCCACTCTACTGGTGTCCTGTGTAAATGTGTCCCCACTCTAATGGTGTAAATGTGTCCCCACTCTACTGGTGTCATGTGTAAATGTGTCCCCACTCTACTGGTGTCCTGTGTAAATGTGTCCCCACTCTACTGGTGTCATGTGTAAATGTGTCCCCACTCTAATGGTGTCATGTGTAAATATGTCCCCACTCTACTGGTGTAAATGTGTAATTGTGTCCCCACTCTACTGGTGTCATGTGTAAATGTGTCCCCACTCTACTGGTGTCATGTGTAAATGTGTCCCCACTCTACTGGTGTCCTGTGTAAATGTGTCCCCACTCTAATGGTGTAAATGTGTCCCCACTCTACTGGTGTCATGTGTAAATGTGTCCCCACTCTACTGGTGTCATGTGTAAATGTGTCCCCACTCTAATGGTGTCATGTGTAAATATGTCCCCACTCTACTGGTGTAAATGTGTAATTGTGTCCCCACTCTACTGGTGTCATGTGTAAATGTGTCCCCACTCTACTGGTGTCATGTGTAAATGTGTCCCCACTCTACTGGTGTCCTGTGTAAATGTGTCCCCACTCTAATGGTGTAAATGTGTCCCCACTCTACTGGTGTCATGTGTAAATGTGTCCCCACTCTACTGGTGTCCTGTGTAAATGTGTCCCCACTCTACTGGTGTAAATGTGTCCTCACTCTACTGGTGTCATGTGTAAATGTGTCCCCACTCTACTGGTGTCATGTGTAAATATGTCCCCACTCTACTGGTGTCATGTGTAAATGTGTCCCCACTCTAATGGTGTCATGTCACCCCACTCTAATGGTGTCCTGTGTAAATGTGTCCCACTCTACTGGTGTAAATATGTCCCCACTCTAATGGTGTCATGTGTAAATATGTCCCCACTCTACTGGTGTCCTGTGTAAATGTGTCCCCACTCTAATGGTGTCATGTGTCCGTAGGCACACGGCGCTGATCTGCACCTGCCACGTGATGCTCAGGGGAACACGGACTTCGCCTCGCTGGTGCGGCAGTTGAAGGAGTGTCCCACGCTCCAGGACCAGGCCGACATTCTCTACATCCTCTACGTCATGAAGTGAGCGTCGACACCTCACACAGACGCCAGCAAGTCACTAGGATGGGGTAGAGGGTAGAGGGTAGAGGGTTGAGCGTAGAGGGTAGAGGGTAGAGGGTAGAGGGTTGAGCGTAGAGGGTAGAGGGTAGAGGGTAGAGGGTTGAGGGTTGAGGGTTGAGGGTAGAGGGTAGAGGGTAGAGGGTAGAGGGTAGAGGGTTGAGGGTTGAGGGTAGAGGGTTGAGGGTTGAGGGTAGAGGGTAGAGGGTTGAGCGTAGAGGGTAGAGGGTTGAGCGTAGAGGGTAGAGGGTAGAGGGTAGAGGGTAGAGGTTAGAGGGTAGAGGGTTGAGGGTTGAGGGTTGAGGGTAGAGGGTTGAGCGTAGAGGTTAGAGTGTTAGGGCCGTGACACACCAAGCCGACGGCTGACCGTCAGTAGAAAAGCAGTCAGACTGGTCAGCCGGCTCCCGTCTCCCCGGGTCGGTCAAAACTGTGCTTCGGAACACACAGACGCCGAGCGTATGTTCTGGGCATGCGAGATGTAATACGTTTCCATAACAGCAGGTGGTGCTAGCACATTCAAAATTCTTGTTACCAAAATTAACTCATTCACTGCCAACCATTTTAAGTGCAGAGCGCTCCATACCGCCAGACGTTTTACAGCATTTTGACTGTTTTTCCAAGAAAAATGACCATTTATGTTACTTATGCTAACATCGTGGATTTTTTTTGTGTGTGTTTTGAAACAGTGGGAGGTCTACACTGTACGGCCGTGAATACATTTCGCTGTAAAACGTACCTTTTCTAGTCTATTCCAGCAGGAAGTTAGAGGCGTCTCGTTTTTACCGCTCTATACTAATATTTACGGTAAATGCACTCATTGACAACCACCAAGCTATCCGCGTGCTGTGTCGTTGTAAATACAAGTAAATACCGTAAATCTTAAAGTAGCTGCGACCTTACAAA